>NW_021963330.1:0-116723 GCF_901765095.1 Microcaecilia unicolor | reverse complement strand
CCCCCCCCCCCCCCACACACACACACACTATTCAAGAATGAAACAAGATATCAACAAAGTTTTAATCCAGTACCACAAACATAAACAGAACAACATTGTTATTACAATTTTTTTCTGAGGCTACCATTTTTCCTTTAATCCCCCCCCTCCCCCACGAATCTATGTTGGACTTTCCTCTTTAACCCCCCTCCCCTGAATTTATATAGGTCCTTCCTCCCTCTTTCTCTATGTGCTTTTGTCTCACATGTCCTGTTCTGGACCCAGTTACTAGAATTCCCCACCAGAGAGATTTAATCAGACATACCATCAGACCCAGTGTGGATGGCTGACTGCTTCAGTTGGAGTTGTTATGTACGCTTATAAAGCAAGTTGGGATGCTGTCTGGTTAAGACATTATATTTATGCAAATGTGTACAGTTGTTTTTTACTATTAGCTGAGTAATACACATTGAAAGCTATTAGCAACTCACATTTGCTTCAGCATTAGGGTTATCTGACACACTTGAATAGCTGTGTTTCACAGCAACATCATCCATTCTCCTGAGATTTTGGTTTTTTTTTAACCTTTGTAAACACTTCTCATAACTTGGGAAATACAGCAAAGCATGAATTATTTTGAAAAAGTGCATATGATTTACAGGAAGCACTTAAGGAGCCTATGCTTTTTCTTATGTGTTTGGCCATTTATAAATAGACAGGTGACAACAGAAGGAGGCAATTTTTAAAAGCCATTAACCTGGGTGAACAGGCTTCTGAAAATAGCTCCTCTTCCCCTATATGTAAGTAAAAGCACAGCGGGCTGGTGTAGGGATAGGTCAGAGAAGCAACAACATGTGTGGTTTTGCATTTTCAAAACTATGGGGTCGTTTTATCAAATGGCGGTGGACAGGATTGTCATGCATCAAGACCACTTTTTATCGCTGTGGATAAAATGTAATTTTCTTTAAAGGGCCAATAAGTGGCCATGTGCTAATGAAACACATTGGTGCGTGGCCGTTTAGGAGGTGTTGAGGGCTCTGGTGTTAACCCAGCGGAAACCAGGCAGCATGCAGCACTGCCCGATTACTGTCAGGCATGCCCCCAGCGCTAGAAAATTAAAAAAAAAATCCTAGCACTGGAAACAGCACGCGCTGGAAGCTGGGATCCTGAGCGAGCCCAGTGGTAGGGCCCATTTCCTGAGTGCAAACATCGCGGTAGCCCTATTGCCAGGTAGTAAAAGGGCCCCTATGTCCATTATTATTTTACAGAAAAAAGCAGGTATTTTCTCCTGGTCAGCTTTCAAGGGGAAAGTCTTTTTTTTCTTTTGAGAATTAGAGCACATGCACAGATAAAATACTTATGGGCTTTACAAATGCCTTCTGAATTTTGAAAACTACCACCAAATGAATTACATTTACCTATTATCACCCATCAATTTAATATGCTTGTACAATATAAAAAGTGTGGGGCTAATGCTGAAATACAGCCGTCAGTATTTTTAGGCAAAATGCTGGTTGCCACAGTTAAATTGAAACCAGATATTCAATATAGGTACTCAGTGCTGTTCAGTTAGCAGCAAAATTCAGACCACTAAACAGATAGATCAATGACTTCCTGTTTGCCATCCTAACTTTATCTGGATTGCTATACAGTAAGTGGTATTATAACTTCCTGCAAAGGGCATAGCCAGCCCTCTTATTTTTTTTGGGGGAGGGGCAGGGATGAACTGGGGGGGGGGGGGCAACACGTCTCAAGGTTAAAAATACCTTTGCAGGCGGGAATGCTGAAGCCCCACCAGCCAAAGAAATTTGGTGCCCCAGCTGCTCCCCTCATTTTTGTTCTCTGCTGTAATGTGGAAGTTGGTGTTGTGCCTCCAGCCACCAACTCCGGGACTTCCTGAGCATGCTCAGTTCTTGTGCAAACTGAATATGTGCAAGGAGATAGTCCTGGCATCAGCGGCTAGAGGCACACCACTGACTTCCCGAATTACAGAAACAGCACAAGTTGGAGGGAGCAGTTTGGGCACCATATTTCTTGGCTGGTCAGGCTTCAGCACCCCCACCAGCCATTTAACGCAATGCTGCAGATTTGGAGGGGGCCTGAGCCCAAAGTGCGGAGCCCAAGGCCCCCTGTGGACATGCAGCTGCTTCCTGCCCCCGCCCATGGACTGACAAATGTAAAAATGGCAGTTTCAGAGCTCCCTTTATATGTACAATTTTAACTGTGTAAATGCCAGCAACATTCACTGCTTATAGGTTTACACTCGATGAAATTAAATGGAAATACTTTTAAAACAAATAGGAGCTCACTTTACAGTACCTGTAAAGTGAAGCTGTAAATGCTTAGGTCTAAGCATAGATAAATACTCAAATGAAATGAAAATAAAATATTTTTTCACTCAAAGAATAGTTAAGCTCTGGAACTCACTGCCGGAGGATGTGGTAACAGTGGTTAGCATATCTGGGTTTAAAAAGGTTTGAACAAGTTCCTGGAGGGAAAAGTCCATAGTCTGTTATTGAGATGGATACCCTGGGATTCGTATCATGGAGTATTGCTACTGTTTGGGTTTCTGCCAGGTACTTGTAACCTGGATTGGCCACTGTTGGAAACAGGATACTGTGCTAGATGGACCATTGGTCTGACCCAGTATGACTACTCCTATGTTCTTATGTAACTTATACATGCTAACCCTAGAGGATCACTGAAAGTGGACCCTTTTGTACACTATATATAAAGATGCAGAAAGTATGATTATTTTGCTGGCATGCATGTACATCAGGAAGAACACTTTATAAAATGAAGTGGTTGTTCCTGATGTGCATGCCAGCAAAATAATCATACTTTCTGCATCTTTACATGTGGTGTACAAAGGGTAGACTCTCAGTGATACTTTTGTAAAATACCTAGCTAAATTGAATGCCTTCTTTTAGATCACTTTTTCTATCTAGATGCATAATACAAGTTCTTTAGTGCCCATTATTTATAAGGTTAAAGACTGGATTCTGCCATTGCTTTCTCAAGCATTACAATTAATGGAACACTGGACACACTGTCTCTCTCTCTCTCTCTCTCTCTCTCTTCAACTAATTCTTAGTATTTTATATATAAAGATAACACATTTCTCCAGGGAAATATCTAATTCTGATATCATGAGAAAGAGAATGAGTGAGCATTTATCTCTTCTGATAAAGTAAATTCAGTTATTGAAAAATAATTTTCTGTGAAATGGAAAATTAAGTAGGCAAAACAAAAAAAAATTGATTCTTGCCTTTTCTATGCTCTCCCCCCCAAACAACGCAGATATCTTCTGTTCACATTTTGGGTGATTTGAGTTTACTATCATGATTTCTGTGTAGATGAATAATTAGGGCTCTCCATCTCATTCCAGAAATTGGTTGAAAATCAGAAGCTATCAGACTAAGTCTGATGGACAAGATTCAGGTTAGTAACATTTCAGTTATCATTTTTGTCACTTAGGAGCTCATTTTCAAAAGAGAAAAATGTCCAAAAAGTGGCATAAATCTGCATTTGTACATTTTTTCTCATAAAAATGTCCAAACTGGTATTTTCAAAACCAATTTTTAGACATTTTTCTATGAAGTCTGTCAGAAGTGCATTCAAATCACAAGGGGGTGTATCAGGGACATATTAAGGGTGGGATCTAGGCGTTCCTAACACTTGGACGTATTTCAGCCATAATGGAACAAAACCAAAGAATTGAGGACTAAAACTGAGGTGCCCTTTTACTATGCCACGTAAGTGTCTACGTGCACCCAATGCACGTCAAAATGGAGTTACCGCCCGGCTACCGCGTGGCTCTTGTGGTAATTTCATTTTTGGCGCGCGTCCAATACGCATGTCTGAAAAATAATTTTTATTTTTGGACACGTGTATCAGACATGCGCCAAGTGGCATTTGACGCACGTAGGTCATTACCGCCCGGTTAACACATGAGACTTTACCGCTAGGTCAATGGCTGGTGATAAGGTTGCAGACCTAAAATGGATGTGCGGCACGTTCATTTTTGTCAAAAATTTTAAAAAGGCCTTTTTACAGGCACGCTGAAAAATGGATCGGTGCGCACCCGAAACCCGCACCCATACTACTGCAAGTCATTTTTCTGCACACCTTAGTAAAAGGATCCCTAAGACATTTTGAGCTAGACCTGTTTCTATAACGATTAAGGCACAAAAAGGTGCCCTAAATGACCACTGAAGGGAATGAGGGATGACCTCTCTTTACTTCCTCAGTGGTCAGTAACCCCCTCCCACCCCCCAAAATGTGATTTAAAACATTACTTGCCAGCCCCTGGAGTAGTCTAGTGGTGGGTGCAGTGCACTGCAGACAGGGAGACCCAGGCCCATACCTCCCCTACCTGTTACACTTGTGGAGGTAAACTGTGAGCCCTCCAAAACTCACCAGAAACCCACATTTATGTACCCACATATAGGTGCCCTCTTCACCCTTAAGGGCTATGGTAGTGGTGTACAGTTTGGAGTAGTGGGTTTTGGGGGGCCCACCTGACAAGATAAGGGAGAAATTGTGAGATGTGTACCTGGTAGCATTTTATGAAGTCCACTGCAGTGCCCCCTAGGGTGCCCTATTGCTTTCCGGGGATGTTTGGGGGGCCAGTCTACTAAAAATGCTGGCTCCTCCTACATCCCAATGGCTTGATTTTGTGCATTTTGCCCTTGGACGGGTTTTTTTTTTTTTTCAAAAATGGACCAAAAAACAAAATGTCCAAATCACAAAACCTTGTTCAAAACAGTATATTTTTTTAAATTTTTATTTAAAAGATAGACATTTTTCTTTTTTGAAAATGACCTTCTTTCCTATTCAGATTCTGGCCGTTTTTTGCAAAACGTCCAAAGTTGGACTTAGACATCATAATGAAAATGCCCCTCTTAGCTTATGAAACAAGGAAAATGCAACATTTTCCCCCTTAGCAATACAAAACACTTCTGGACTGGAATGGGATGGGATGGACTAGGAGGCAATGTTCCGTTGTAGATTAGGAATTGGTTATTGGACAAAAAAGAGTAGGGTTAAATGGCCATTTTTCTCAGTGGAGGGGGCTGAATAGTGGAGTACCATATGAATCTGTACTTGGACCAGTGCTATTTAACATGGAACGCACTGCCGCACAACTTAAAAACGATCTACGAACTAACAAACTTCCATAAACTACTGAAGACCCATCTCTTCAACAAGGCTTACCACAAAGATCAACCAATGTGAATATACATAACTCCTCTATACATAGTTAGAACTGTCTTATAATATCTGCTTGTTATACAACTATCATGTCTTATCATTATCATGTTGCCAAAGATTCTTCTGTAACACTAAATGCCTAATTTCTATGATATTTCCACTATTCATGATGTATTATAAGCCACATTGAGCCTGCAAAGAGGTGGGAAAATGTGGGATACAAATGCAATAAATAAATAAATTATCTGGAAATTGGAACAAGTGAGGTGATTAAATTTGCAGATGACACAAAAAAAATTATTCAACATTGTTAAATGGATACATTCCAGGAAGACCTTAGAAATTTGGAAGACTAGGCCATTCTGTTTAATGTAATGATGTCACCACTAGGTAACAGACTAGAAACAGCAGGATTCAAAACATTCATATATGCTGACGATGTTACCATGTACATAACTTTCAAAAAGAACATTCAAGACATCTTACAAAAGGCAAAACTTGCCTTAATTTTGATAGAAACTTGGGCCTCAGAATCCAAACTAAAGCTAAGTAAAGAAAAAACTAAATTCATGGTCATTACCAACCTATTTGACCAAAACGACTAGAACAGTTTCACAATTGACAACACTTCATTCCCCATTGACAATAATCTGAAAATTCTAGGTATGATTATAGACAAACATTTAACATTTGATACCCAAGTTTCCTCAGTAATCACAACATTTTTCAGGTCTCTTTAGAAACTAAAAAGGATCAGACCCTATTTCTCATCAGAAACAGACTAGTGGTACAATCGTTAACATTATCCCAATATGATTATTGTAATGCCATATATACAGGCTGTAAGGAGTACCTGTTGAAAAAACTCCAAACGGCTCAAACACTGCAGCCAGGTTCATTTACAAAATCTCTCATTTTCAAAGTTCCGCCCCTTTATTAATCAAATTACACTGGCTTCCCATCAAAGCAAGAATTACCTTCAAATTATGTACCTTTATCTTTAAAATCCTAAATGGCACAGCTCCAGACTACATGGTACCATTAATAAACTTACCTCAAAGAAACACTAAATATGAGGCAAGAAACTATCTCAGACTACACCTCCCAAATTGCAAAAAAGTGATCTACAAAACAGTCCACTCTGCAGACTTCACTTACCTAGGAACCAAATGGTGGAACTCCTTACCACCCAAAATAAGAAATATACAGGAATATATTAGATTCTGCAAAATGCTTAAAACGTTCCTATTCAAACAAACCCTCAAAAAGAACAACCATATCTCAAACAATTACCTGAATTGGTTATTACTCTATTTACCATTAACTTTCTGTTTGCTTCATGTACAATTTCTCATTCATAATAGATTTTCTAAATGTTAAACATCCATAGCTATCCCAGTATGTTTATGATACTGTATTGTAAAATTGGATTCTTAACAACAAATTACTTTCTTATGCATTATTGTTTGTTATGCATCCTATACTGTTTATTGTAAGCCACATTGAACTCAAACTTGTTTGGGATAATGTGGGATATAAATGTCACAAATAAAAATAAATAAATTAGGTTGCACATGCATCTCTGGATCGCTCCCAAATTGGGCCCAGCTATTTAGGCGCCCTTTATAGAATCCAGGGGTTGGCGTCCAAATGTTTGCCACCTAACTTTTGGAGACCTTTCTTGAATTTACCCCTCAGTTAAACTAGCATGGCAATTGCAATTCTTTCTCCAATTTTTCACTCTGTCTTATCAAAAACATCTCATACAAGAGTTTTTAATGATAGAATAAGGTATTTCCTGTTCTTCCACACAAAAAGTACTCTTAACATGTAGGATTGGGAAATGAAAAAGTTGGAGATGCTGTAAGAACACTGCATACTTATTGATTCACAGCAAGAAAACACCCACATGAAAAAGCTGCATTGTGAATTTCTTAAAACATTAATTAGCCTCTATGCAGCTTTATTGTCTATACAGTTCAAAATATTACCATCCTGTTCTCTTCTGTTTCTTAACAATGCATATTCCAATAATACTGTATAGACTTTTATGAAATAAAATGCACATACCTTTTATGGCCTAGATCTAGGTTATAGAAATATTGGGGCATAGAAGTGAAAAAAGGGCACTTACCATATGCACCTGTGCCTTAGGGCCTCCCAACCTGACTGAAGCTAAATAATTTATATTTTCCTGCAGGTTTTGGAGCTCATTTATAAGAACATAAGCGTTGCCATTCTGGGTCAGACTGAAGGTCCATCAAGCCCAATATCCTGTTTCTAAAAGTGGCCATTCTAGGTCACAAGTACCTGGCAAGATCTCAGAACAGTAAAACAGATTTTATCCTGCTTATCCCAGAAATATGCAGTGGAGTTTTCCAAGTCGATCTTAATAATGGCTTATGGACTTTTCTTTTAGGAAATTATCCAAATCTAGGGCCTGGTATGTCTAACACCAGTCATCTCCCAAAGTCCACTCTTTGCATATCTAGCCCACATTTATTATTTTAATATGTCAGCAGAATGCCTGCATGGTGTTGTCATGAGGATCAACACAGCGGTCTCTCAAGTCACCAAGACCAGGCTGGTAGCTAAGTGGAAGAGGCTTTTCAGAGAGAGCTGTGCTGTCAATGAGCTGTGAGAGCTGTGTGGAGTTGGGGGAGACTTATCCAGAACCAGTACAATTCTATCTACAAGCGGGTGGCTGATGCTGGGAAGTGAAGTTAGGACTCTTCCCTCTCCTCCTGTGTAAGAACAAGATGTGCTATGGTGTGTGGCCATTGGGGTCAAAAGGGGCAGGTCCAGCCCCTTTGGACTAACGTGGAGCTGCTTTGGAGTGGTGGCATCTTTACTGTTCCCCTCCTGGGTGAGTTTTGCATAAGATATAGAAAAACGGAAGGGTAAGGAGAAAACACTGGCTATCTCCACCCCAGTGTCCCAGGGACCAGAAGAAAATACTGGCTGTCTCCACCCCAGTGTCCCAGGGACCTATAGTTAAATATTCCATATCAGTTGTGTAAAATGATGGACTTCTGCCTCCAGGTTGTTTGGAAGGGGTCTGTCTTAGCTCAGGTGGCAGGACTCCACCTTCCCCGCCATCTGCTTCTATGATGTTATCTTCTCTTGAGCCCTAGGAGACTGGCTGAATCTTGGTTGGAGAGTGTGATTTGGGCAATTCTCCACAGCAACCAATGAAACTAGAAATTCCTCTGGTACCTGTGCCCATTTCTTTGCTTTTCTCTCTGAAACTGTCAGGAGATGTCTGATAGGGATATTTTCTTACAGATATCTGGAGTTTAGTATCTAGAACTGAAGGGTTGCTTCAAGGAACGGTTGCTCATTTATGCTATTTCACTGAGACTTTCACATCCAAATTTAAAAATCTGGACTCTGGAGTGGAGAATATAGAGAAACAGTTGCCATTGGTGGCATCTTGGGTACAATCTTGAGATTCTAAACTCAAAATTAAACAGAGAAAAAGCTAAATTTCTGGTACTATCAAGCTTTCACTTAATCACCTCTTACCCCAATGTCACAATTGACCAAAATGTCTATCCTATAGATATAAAATAAAAAAAATTCTAGGAGTTGTTTTTGACCAACATCTTTCCTTCAAAGACCAAACTCATGCAGTAATTGCTAAAATGTTCAAGACAATGTGGAGACTAAAATGAGTTAGAACTTACTTTAACAAAAATTCATTCAGACTAATAGTTCAAACACTGACACTCCCACAATTGGGCTATTGCAATCCAATATATGTAGGCAGTAAAGAATCTATACTTAAATTGCTTCAGTCAGCACAAAATAGAGCAGCACGATTAATTTATGGGGTACCAAAATTTAATAAGGCCACTCCTTTACTTACTGCACTACACTGGCTTCCAATCAAAGGTTGAATTATGTTTAAAACTTGAATATTAATATTCAAACTTTTGTTTGGGATGGCTCCAGACTATATGATGAGCCTAATTGTCCTGTCAGCTAGAAATGCAAATCCAACATCTAGAGAATATTTGTTATTACATCTACCTAGTTGTAAAAAATGTTACATAAAAATCTGTTGTATAAAGGTTTTTTTTTTATACTACTGGATTTATTTATCTAGGATCCAAACAGTGGAATCTCATTCCAAAAGAAATCAGAAAAATAAGCTCATATCTTCCATTCTGAAAAGCTTTAAAATCGTATCTGTTTAAAAAATATTTCTCTATATAATCATTAATAGTAGCATTCTTATTCCAATATATCTATATTGTTATAGTCACTGGTTTACCACCAAAATGAAAACCGACTATTTTGGGGGCATTCCAGGCACGGAGTCAGCACTTGGCCAGTTAAGTGCCAGTATTCAGCACTTAACGGTTAACTGCATAAATAGGATTGCGGTAAGATCTCAGGCCCAAAATGGATGCGCACCAATTTTCATTTTGCTGCACGTCTATTTTCAGCTGAAAAATGAACCTGCGCGCTTCCAATACATGTGTCTATACCAGCACAGGCCACTTTTCAGCGCACCTGAGTAAAAGGACCCCTAAATGCCTTCAGCGAAGCACTGCTCAATAGGGGCATGTTTCTAGACATCTCAGGTAGCAGGTGTAAATACCAATGTTGATCTTTTTGTACATAGATCTTCATTCCCCTTCTGAAATGGGGAATATATGTTTATTTTTTTAGGCCCATCCTAGTCCTGGATAAAACACCCCCAGACCATGCCCTCTTACAGATGCATGTTTTTCAGTTTTAGACATGTATAGTACCTGAAATATGCTTCCCTACTTAATCCTTTCTGAATTCATCCCTCTTCCAACCCTCATTATACATTCTTCCTTAATTAACAACACACTATCCCAATATACACCCTCTTCCCACTCCCTACCTCTACCACCCTCCTCCCTTACCCATCTTACTTACCCACATCTAATTGTCCACCTCTTCATACACTATATTACAGCTGTTATCCATTCTATGTTATCTTGTAAACCTGTTATATCATGTAAGCTGCATTGAACCTGCTAATAAGTGGGAAAGCGTGGGGTATAAGTGTTGCAAATAAATAAATAAATATCCTGACTTTACACAACCCAAATAGTGCTTGGAAAATGAGAACCTATACTCTTAAATTTAGGAGCCTAAAATGTGGCTGTGAAAAGGGGATATTTTAAGGCAGGGAAAAAGTTAGGAACTTGGTACTGATTTTTCAGCATAAGACACCTCTTAAATCTTGGCAAATGAATGTCAGGTCTAAATTTAGCAGCATTTTAATTTGTTTTGCATTTATGTGCCAGCAAATTTAAGTGAATTTTCAGCAGAAAACTTAGGCTTGCTTCCATATTTGACTGAAAATAGGAGACATATTTAGGAGCCTAATTCTGAAGGGGGATTCTGGTGTTTCTCCACTTTTGTGGATCCTTCTCTCTACTATAGCCAGCAGTGAGAACAATGACATGAACTGACCTTTAGAGAACTGTAATGAGAATTCAGGCAGATCTAACCTGCTGAATTTCTCATGTTGTTACACAAGTCTAGATAAAAATGTTCTTCTTTTTAAACATGGATCTTTCTTTCTTTCTTTCTTTCTTTCTTTCTTTCTTTCTTTCTTTTTTATTTGTTACATTTGTATCCCACATTTTCCCACCTTTTGCAGCCTCAATGTGGCTTACATATAACCGTTAACAGTGTTAGCCGATTACGGTTTGAACAAATACATAGAGGGGCATAATCGAACGCAAATGCCTATTCTACATGGGCTTTTATCTCTGAGAACGGGTCCGTGAAGGGGCGGACCGAACCGTATTTTCGAAAAAAAATGGACGTTTTTGAGCTGGGCGTTTGTTTTTTTTAGTGATAATGGAAACAAAAAATGCCCAGCTCAGAAACGTCCTAATCCGAGCCATTTGTTTTTGTTTTTTTTTGTTACATTTGTACCCCGCGCTTTCCCACTCATGGCAGGCTCAATGCGGCTTACATGGGGCAATGGAGGGTTAAGTGACTTGCCCAGAGTCACAAGGAGCTGCCTGTGCCTGAAGTGGGAATCGAACTCAGTTTCTCAGTTCCCCAGGACCAAAGTCCACCACCCTAACCACTAGGCCACTCCTCCACTGTGGGAGGGGCCAGGATTCGTAGTACACTGGCCCTCCTGATATGCCAGGACACAAACTGGGCACCCTAGGTCAGTGCGGTGGACTTCAGAAAAAGCTCCCACATGCATAGCTCCCTTACCACGGTTGCTGAGCTCTCAACCCCCCTCCCCCAAACCCCACTACCCACAAATGTACAACACTACCATAGCTCTTAGGGGTGAAGGAGGCACCTACATGTGGGTACAGTGGGTTTTGGAGACCTCCCATTTACCAGCACAAGTGTTACAGGTAGGGGGGATGGGCCTGGGTCCACCTGGCTGAAGTGCACTGCGGTACCCTCTAAAAGTGCTCCAGGGACCTGCATATACGCAGGCGTCTAGGACTTGTTACTGCTGTATAACATTGGCACACCAGTTTACACCTGAAGATTAATCTCTCCAAAAACGTCCTTTATTGGAATAAGCACGTTTACTCACAGTTAACTGCAGATCAGAGGTTGTGCCCCACTGGCAACGAGTCTCCCTGGTACTGAGATTAGCAGTAGGTCAGAGTTGGCAGAATGCTGTACAATGCCCACTTTCAGCCACATTCAAGGTAAGAACTAAGTTCTCTAGCGTGGTTAACACATGGAAGGGATCTAAAACTGGCTTACAAAAATGGCCACTACCTCATGGACTACCGGAAACAAAACTGGACACACTCTGACCCAGTAGGCAGGGGGAAAAGCACCATGGGAGAACAGCCTACCAACTACCAACATCATGAGACTGTAACACAAGCTAATGAAATCATGGAGCCCAATACCCTACACCCACCACAATGCAATGCTGATGTTACCCTGAAGTGCATCCAAGAGCCACATCTGACCCAGGGAAAGGCTGTGAGAGGATCGAACACATTCTGCTGTCATGGAGGTGGGTACGGCATTTGAGGCTGGCATAGAGGCTGGAAAAAAAGTTTTTAAAGTGGGGTTTGTTTTGGTGGGAGGGGGTTAGTGACCACTGGGGGAGTCTGGGAAGGTCATCCTCGATTCCCTCCAGTGGTCATCTGGGCAGTTGGGGCACTTTTTTGGGACTTGTTCGTGAAAGAAAAAGGGTCCAAAAAAAGTGACCCAAAATCGTTGTAAAAATGCCTTTTTTTTTCGATTATCAGCTAAAGACGCCCATCTCTCCTCGGCTGATAACCACACCCCAGTCCCGCCTCCACCATGCCTCCGACACCCCACCATCAATTTGATTTATTTCCACGATGGAGTGCAGTTGGAAACGCCCAAAATCGGCTTTCGATTATACCTATTTGGGCGCCTTTGCGAGAAACACGCCCATCTCCCGATTTGGGTCGAAATATAGGCGTTTTTCTCTTTCGATTATAAGCTGAATAGTATTCTTCCCTTTCAAAAATCATTGTTGGATGCCCTACTTTTGGGCCCTCCCTAGTCCCACCCAAAACATACTCACAGCATGCCCTCTTGTTATTTCACTGAACTGCAATGTAAAACTTCCACAGTCTGACTTTCTAAAATTGGGATTTGGATGCTTTTTAGCAGATGGCGGTTTTTTATTTTTTTTTAGGTATTTTGAGGCATCCATCTGCTTTGAAAATAAGCACCCTAGTATATAAAGATTTCTTGTGTTTGGAAAATGACAACTGAAATATCTGCAACATCTTGGTTGTCGCTGACCACTTCACCCCGAATGCTCAACATTTTTCAACTAGGAATCAGCAAGCTTCTATCATGGCAAAATTGTTGTAGGAAAAATACTTTATACACTACAGGATTATGAATAGGATATATACAGAACAAGGTCATGACTTCAAGAGCCAACTGAAGGAGACCTGAAACCTAAAAGACTTGACAGATTCTTATTGATCATATTGGTAACTCTAGACCCCAAGCAAAATCAACAGAAGAGTCAGCATGTCAGCAGCCTGACACATGCCAATAATTGTAGCAAGAAAGGTGATACAGGTTATTTGTGGATGTGTATTTCAGAATGACTCCAGACAGGAACTTGGTGCAAAATCATCCAAAGCACATCTAGGCTCTATAAAAGAATCTGTGGGGATCTTTTACTAAAGCTTAGCTCAAGTTATCTGCAGCAGGGTCCATAGGAATAAAATGGACCCTGCTGCAGATAACTCGAGCTAAGCTTTAGTAAAAGGCCACCCTGAATTTGGCATATTAAAATGCTGAAAAGCACAAGACCATCACTAGTTCAGGAAGCAGGTAAATGTTTGGTTCTTCAACCAGGCTTTTAATGGAAGAAGTAACTAACCTGCTAGTCACACACATATGAGTGCCACTGGCTCCACATACTACAGTAGGACATGTTTATCCACTCCTACCCTAGGTAAGGTAATTTTCAAGCACCATTATGACCACATGTGCAACTTTCTTAAATTAGTCTCCTTAATTTCTTACATCTGTCACTCTATTTTACCTATCTATATGTTCTATCTTTACTTATACCCTATGCTATTAACATGTTTTACTACATGTTGTGTTGACCTTGTAAGTAGTATGTGATGCCATACTTTGTATTGTTATTTAAATATTAATACTGCTGTAATTGTCTATTGCTTATGTTTGACTTCATGCTTGCTGTACACTGCCTTGAGTGAATTCCTTCAAAAAAGCAGTAAATTAACAAATAATTAATTGATGGCATGTATGTCATTGTGTCTCAGTTACCTAACATACCTATCTATAGGCTGAAACCTGAAAATAGACATGAGGCTGAGAAGACATTAAATTGAGATCATTTGCAGGCTGAGTCATTTCATTTGCCTCTCAGCCCAAAAATGGCCCAACTAGTCCAACCCCTAAAAGTACCTTCAGAGGTCAAGGTATCAAACTAGAAAGCTACCTGAATCAACAAGATGTGAAACAGACTATTTTGCAATAGCATCAGGAGAAGATACACACTCAGAAAAGTAATACTGACCCTCCCAGACTGAATTTAAACCTTATCAAATTGGTGAGATGATTCTCAAATGGCCCACTAGTTAAGTCATTGATTGATCCAATCTTTCGTACCAAAGAGGATTCTACTGACTCCTATCTAGCACCAATTGCACATAGTATGAAATACTTAGGCCTTCTAATGGTCTCTCCTCAGACATGCAATCTGATGAATCAGTTATATCCCTAGATTTACCTGCATCAGAACCAATGTCTGTTATTGAGAGAGATGAGCTTAAAGCCCAGACTGCAATAAAAAGGGTGACCGATATGGTACTTTTAGTGATGCACCAGTGCTTTATGACAATGTTCCCAAAGGAAGTATAAAAAATTAAGATACAAAAGAGCCTGTTACTGCTGAATTACCCGTTAATGATGTTGATAATGGTAGAGTGATGTGAAGGTCAGATAGACTGGTCAAGCCTGTTAGAAAACTATCTTATCCTGTGGCAGGTATGTATATTAATGTGCCCTTATATGCTGTGAGTCATTTTGCCAACACAAAAAGATGATTAGATATCAAATAATATGTATTTCTAATATTTGTGTTATGCAGGATTAAATGTATATTAGATAAGCTAGTCTAAAGCTTACCTATGAGGACAGGTCCAGATTTAGCTGGGGGGGGGGGGGGGGGGATGGGAGTATGATGACATGACAAACTGTAGGTTCACTCCCCAAAAGGCTTATGTTAAACTAGCTGTCCCCGCTGGTTTGCTCAGCGATAAGTCTGTGTTTTGTAATTGAGAAAAGCAAGGTTTATTTGTGTTTAATAACAATGCATAAGTTTGTATTTTTAACTTATTTATGATGGTTGTTACATTTTGTTTGATGTCTTTAATGCAAGAAAGATAGACAGATAGATATATTTTTATTTGTACAAACAGAAATAGAACACACATGAGTAGTTAAATATTAAATATGTTTAACATAATTTGTAATAAGTTCTCATTCGAGCGCATTTTGATAGTCAGCATTTTATGTTGTTCAATTTATATGTATAAAGACTCCTTTGAGTCAACTCGTGAATAGGCAACATATAATTGGCCATGTGAAAAACATAGGTTTTGTAAGTTGACACCTGTGACTTTCAACATTTGACATTGAGCCTTACTTATCGACATTGCAAAGGCTGCGTGCGATTGTATAATGATCTATGCGCAGATCCTCTTCCAAGCAACCCATAAGGGGGTGTGGTCACAAGGAGAGCATGGGCCGATCAGGAGCATTCCAATGAATTAGACTTAGAGGGGCATAATTGAACGCAAACGCCTATCTCCATGGGCGTTTATCTCTGAGAACGGGTCCGTGAAGGGGCGGGCTGAACCGTATTTTCGAAAAAATGGACGTTTTTGAGCTGGGCGTTTGTTTTTTTTTAGCGATAATGGAAACAAAAAACGCCCAGCTCAAAAACGTCCTAATTCGAGCCATTTGGTCGTGGGAGGGGCCAGGATTCGTAGTACACTGGCCCCCCTGATATGCCAGGACACCAACTAGGCACCGTAGGTCAGTGCGGTGGACTTCAGAAAAAGCTCCCACATGCATAGCTCCCTTACCACGGGTGCTGAGCTCCCAACCCTCCTCTCCCAAAACCCACTACCCACAAATGTACAACACTACCATAGCTCTTAGGGGTGAAGGGGGCACCTACATGTGGGTACAGTGGGTTTTGGAGGCCTCCCATTTACCAGCACAAGTGTTACAGGTAGGGGGGATGGGCCTTGGTCCACCTGGCTGAAGTGCACTGCGGTACCCACTAAAAGTGCTCCAGGGACCTGCATACATGCAGGCCTCTAGGACTTGTTGCTGCTGTGTAACATTGGCACACCATTTGCATCTGAAGACTAATCTCTCCGAAAACGTCCTTTATTGGAATAAGCACGTTTACTCACAGTTAACTGCAGAGGTTGTGCCCCACTGGCAACGAGTCTCCCTGGGACTGAGATTAGCAGTAGGTCAGAGCTGGCAGAATGCTGTACAATGCCCTCTTTCAGCCACATTCAAGGTAAGAACTAAGTTGTCTAACATGGCTAACACAGGAAAGGGAACTAAAACTGGCTTACAAAAATGGCCACTACCTCATAGACTACAACAGGAAACACAACAGGGCACACTCTGACCCAGTAGGCAGGGGGAAAAGCACCATGGGAGAACAGCCTACCAACTACCAACATCGTGAGACTGTAATGAAATCATGGAGCCCAATACCCTACACCCACCACAATGCAATGCTGATGTGACCCTGTAGTGCACCCGAGAGCCACATCTGACCCAGGGAAAGGCTGCGAGAGGATTGAACACATTCTGCTGTCATGGAGGTGGGTACGGCATTTGAGGCTGGCATACAGGCTGGAAAAAAAGTTTTTAAAGTGGGGGTTTTTTTGGTGGGAGGGGGTTAGTGACCACTGGGGGAGTCCGGGGACATCATCCCCGATTCCCTCCAGTGGTCATCTGGGCAGTTGGGTCACTTTTTTGGGACTTGTTCGTGAAAAAAAAGGGTCCAAAAAAGTGACCCAAAATCGCGGTAAAATGCCTCTTTTTTCCGATTATCAGCTACAGACGCCCATCTCTCCTCAGCTGATAACCACACCCCAGTCCTGCCTCCGACACGCCTCCAACAGGCCCCCCATCAACTTTATTCGTTTCCGCGACAGAGTGCAGTTGGAAATGCCCAAAATCGGCTTTCGATTATACCGATTTCGGCGCCTTTGCGAGAAAAGCGCCCATCTCCGGATTTGGGTCGAAATATAGGCGTTTTTCTCTTTCGATTATAAGTTGGATAGTGTTCTGGAATTTGGGGAATGCCAGATTTCAGCTGGCGTAAGTCCTCATTCCCAAAATACAAAGCACAAAGGAGCAGGAGGAAACTGCTGGATCAAAACAATTGGTGGCCCAATATTCAAAAACACTTATCCTTATAGCATTGACTGCTATATGGCTAAGAGGGGCATTTTTGATATGATGTCTAAGTTGGACTATTTCCCCAAAATACCATTTCAAACAAGGTTTTCTGCTTTGTACGTTAATCCTTTTAGACCATTAAAAAAAAAACCAAAAATGCACTAAAATCAAGCCATAGGATATAGGAGGAGCCAGCATTTTTAGTAGACTTCTCAGGACAGCAATGGGGTACCCTAGGGGGCACTGCTGTGGACTTCATATAAATGCTCCCAGGTTCATGTCTCACTGTAGCTCCCTTATCTTGTCTGCTGAGCCCTCCTAAACCCACCCAAAACCCATTACCCCCAACTGTAAATTACTACAATAACCTTATAGGTCAAAGAGGGCACCTATATGTGTGTTCAGTGGGTTTTTAGTGAGTTTTGGAGGGCTCACAGTTTCCACCAGAAGGGTAAGAGGTAGGGGGAGATATGGGCCTGGGTCTACCTGTCTACAGTGTACTGTACCCACCACTAGACTACTCCAGGGACCCACATGCTGCTCTAATGGCCCCCGCTATAACATCTGAGGCTGTCACAGAGGCTGGTACTATTTTTATTCACATTTTTGGTGGTGAGGGGGGGTCAGTGGGGGGGCGGGTCATCCCTGAATCCCTGCAGTGGTTATCTGGTCACTTAGGGCACCTTTTTTTTGTCTTATTCATTAGAAAAACAGGTCTAGACAAAAATGAAGTTTTTGCCCTAGACTTTTTTCTTTCCTTTAAGGCTGTAAAACGTCCAAGTGTTAGGCACACCTTAATCCCGCCTTTGAAATGCCCATGAACACCCCCTTGTGATTTGTATGCACCGCAGATGAATTGCATAGATAAATGTCTGCAAAATAGGTTTCAAAAATACAGATTTGAACATTTTGAGAAGAAATTCATCCAAATGCTGTTTTATGACACTTTTTAGACATTGCTCTCTTTTGAAAATCTGCCAAATGTCTATCCATCAATCCGTTGGCAATATATTGATAGTGCTGCTGAAAATTCTTACAGACTTCTGGCACTATCCAGAGAGCACTGGGGTGAATCATGGTCTTTTCAACGAACTCTACAGACAGCCATAAATGTTAGCCATTATCCACATAGCTATGCGGATGAATTTAGGTCTGGAAAAATTAACGTAACTGTATGGTTGACAGCTGGATACTGCCACTATCCATAAAGCCAGTGGTGGTCAGCACTGTCCATGTCTATTCTGCATCACTTGCTATCTGGATAGAAGTGTTGAATGTATAGAATAATTAATCAGCACAACTGGAGTTTAAAAATAACAATGACAATGGTGTTTGAATCTTGACCCAAGATTTCTTATCTACTAATTTAAATATAATTTTTTTTCCTTTTTCAAAGGTTGCAGGCACTAGTACTGGATTTTCTAGCAAGAGGAAAGCATGAGACTGCCTAATTGTTCCTAAGTATTAAGTCAACACGGGTTGCACTGAATCTCAAGCTTTTGCCTTCCTTTGCTCTTACTACTTCTCTCGAATCTGTGTCAGCCACGTTCAAAGTCTGTGATTGGTTTGGTTTCTGCTACCTCTGCTGGTAGGCAAATCCTTACAATTCCAATGATGTAACAGCAAAAAAAGGTTTACTCACACGTCCTCTGAGTTTTCCTCCTTTCAGAATTGTGTCATTGGCCCTTGTATCTTACTACTTCTTTTTCTATACAAAATTCTGCCCTTTTCTGCCCTATAGAAACCATCTAGTTATTTGGACGTTGATGATACTTTGAAACCCTCTTCTCAGTGTGCTGCTGTGGCTAAGAAAGCAAATAGAATGTTAGGTATTATTAGAAAAGGAATGGAAAACAAAAATGAGGATGTTATAAAGCCCTTGTATCGCCCCATGGTGCGACTGCACCTTGAATATTGTGTTCACTTCTGGTTGCCGCGTCTCAAAAAAGATATAGTGGAATTAGAAAAGGTACAGAGAAGGGTGACGAAAATGATAAAAGGGATAGGATGACTTCCCTATTAGGAAAGGCTGAAGTGGCTAGGGCTCTTCAGCTTGGAGAAAAGACAGCTGAGGGGAGATATGATAGAGGTCTATAAAATAATGAGTGGAGTGGAACAGGTAGACGTGAATCGCTTCTTTACGCTTTCCAAAAATACTAGGACTAGGGGACACGCAATGACGCTACAAAGTAGTAAATTTAAAACTAAGCGGAGAAAATCTTTCTTCACTCAACGTGTAATTAAACTCTGGAATTCGTTGCCAGAAAGTGTAGTAAAAGCAGTTAGCTTGGCGGGGTTTAAAAGGGGTTTGGATGGCTTCCTAATTGAAAAGTCCATAGACCATTATTAAAATTGACTTTGGGAATATCCACTGCTTATTTCTAGCATAAGCAGCATAAAATGTATTGTACTTTTTTGGGATCTTGCCAGGTACTTGTGACCTGGATTGGCCACTGTTGGAAACAGGATGCTGGACTTGATGGACTTTCGGCCTGTCCCAGTATAGCATGTACTTGGATGTTTTATTACACTCTTACTTTTCTTCTTTCCTCTATGGGGCACATTTCTATTTTCACAGATATATTCTACAAGTGGATAAAATTCCACACTTAGAAGAGTATACTGTAAATCACATCTTCAAAACCAAATATGATGTTTTTAGCATTTATATATGTTATAGGGCTCCTCGCAAAAGGAATGAAGACTTAAAATTTCAGTTTGTATAGGTGGGGCTTGCTTCCAGTCACCCAGGGAAGCAACTTTATTAAGAAGTTTTCACTAATCATAAAATGTGAATCTCTCCATATTCCTAAACCTGTATGTGCATCTGGAATTCTAATGGGTCTGGTTGCCACAATGAATTGGCAGAGAGATACAGAGCCTTTTGCCTCTAAATTGCTAGTTTAAATCCAGAATGACAATCGCTAAAAGCCATTCTCATCTGAATGTTGTCCAGGGAGTTTAAATAAAAAGAGCTGGAGCTCTCATTCCATTTCTTGCTCAAAAGAGGTCAATATGATTGTATAAACTACCATTAGAATTTTCATTAAGAAGAATGCTTTTCAAAAGATAAGACCACCAGAAAATTTTCCACAGATTCTTTTGTAATTTATGCACTGTGATTTAGTTTCAGATAACAGAAAATAAATAAACTGGCCTCTACTGTCTTCACAATTGTGGATTCTGTTAATCTGTGATACTGCTAGCAAACTTCAGTGCAGAACCTTTGAAGACTGATCAATAAGGAACACTATATCAGGATAAATCACAGCAGGTATCCCATTCCCTTGGGCCAATCAACATTTCACAATTAAGCAATGAAGCCCTTGAGGAACTAGTACCAAATCAGAAATGAGAGATTAGAATAATAGCTATTGTTTACCATTTACAGATCAAAAGCAACAAATATAAGTAGGAAGGAAGCTTAAATTTGTCCATATTTTTTTTATTTTCTGTAGTGGAAATTGAACTCAGGAGAATCCTGTTCTCTGTTGCCCAGAAAAGAAAAGTTGCAATATGTTAGTGGAACTACTTAGAACATAAACTAATGATGCCATCTCTCTTATATGTTTCCAACATAACCAATACTCTAACCTAGCTTCATGACAAATGCACAATTATTCTGAATATGTTAAATGTTATAATTATCTGACTGTATCATATTTTTGATGTTTTTCTTGAATGTAAGCCGCATTGAACCTGAGCTTGTTTGGGATAATGTGGGATACAAATGGTATAAATAAATAAATAAGAACGAACATAAGAGTTGTCCTATTGGATCAGATCGTGTCCATCTAGTCCAGTATCCTGTATCCAACAAAGGCCAGTCTAGGGTGCAAGTACCTGGTACGGTCCCAAAAAATAGCAAGAATCCATATTACTTGCCAACAGGGATAAGCAGTGACTTTCCCTAGGTCTCCCTTAGTAATGGACTTTTCTTCCGGGAATTTGTCCAAACCCTTTTTATACCGATTTACAATAACCACTTTTGACACTTGCTCCAGCAATGAGTTCCAGTAACTATACGTTGAGGGAAAATGTTTTCTCCTATTTATTTTAAATGTGCTACTATATAACTTCATGGAGTGTCCCTTAGTCTTGTTACTTTTTGATAGATTAAACAATCCATTTGCATTTACCTGTTCCACTTCATTCAAGATTTTGTAGACCTTTATCAGTTCTTCCACCAGCCGTCTCTTCTCTTTAGCCTTTTCAGAATTGATACATCCCCTTTATCATTTCTGTCACCCTTGTCTGTACCTTTTCAATTCCACTATATCTTTTTGAGTGCAATAACATGAATTGCACACGATACTCAGATGCATTTTCACCATGGAGTGATACAGAGGCATTATGATATTCTTCATTTTATTCTCTATTCCTCTCCAATAATTCCTAACATTTTGTTTGGCCACCACCACACATTGAGCAAAAGGTTTCAATGATGACAATTAAATCTTTTTCCTTGACTGAGACTCCTAATGTGGAACCTAGCATCATATAACTATAGTTTGGATTATTCTTCCCAATGTGCATCCTTTGCACCTTAAATTTCATCTGCCATTCGGGTGCCTAGTCTTCCAGTCTCCCATGGTCCACAGGTGATTTAACAACTTTGAATAGTTTGGTTTCATCTGCAGATTTGATCATCTCTCTCATTGTTCCCATTTCCAGATCATTTATAAATATGTTAAAAATCACCAGTCCCAGTACATATCCCTGTGATATTGTATTATTCAAGCACAAAACAAAGGGGTGGAAGCAGAACAAGTCCAAATGACCAGCGCAACCAAAGAGTTTGTGCTTTTCTATGGGCTTTATGCTCTCTGTGTTCCTGCTCAACCTTAAAAGCATTTGACCCCTGAAGAAGGCTTGTTGCTGAAACACGACCCGTGTAGGGTCCCTTTTGCTAATAAACTAACATTTTGGACACTCTTACTCTTTGGTTGTGCTAGTTTTATGCTCTCTCTTTTCTATCTTTTAACAAGTTCCCAATCCATGACACAACCTTACCTCTTATCCCATGGCTTTTTAATTTTTTTCATGAGGGATTTTGTCAAAAGTTTTCACAAAATATAGATACACCACATCAACTGCTCACCTTTATCCACGTGTTTATTCACACCTTCAAAAAATAACTTTCAGAGTTATACATACAGTGGGGGAAATAAGTATTTGATCCCTTGCTGATTTTGTAAGTTTGCCCACTGACAAAGACATGAGCAGCCCATAATTGAAGGGTAGGTTATTGGTAACAGTGAGAGATAGCACATCACAAATTAAATCCGGAAAATCACATTGTGGAAAGTATATGAATTTATTTGCATTCTGCAGAGGGAAATAAGTATTTAATCCCTCTGGCAAACAAGACCTAATACTTGGTGGCAAAACCCTTGTTGGCAAGCACAGCGGTCAGACGTCTTCTGTAGTTGATGATGAGGTTTGCACACATGTCAGGAGGAATTTTGGTCCACTCCTCTTTGCAGATCATCTCTAAATCATTAAGAGTTCTGGGCTGTCGCTTGGCAACTCGCAGCTTCAGCTCCCTCCATAAGTTTTCAATGGGATTAAGGTCTGGTGACTGGCTAGGCCACTCCATGACCCTAATGTGCTTCTTCCTGAGCCACTCCTTTGTTGCCTTGGCTGTATGTTTTGGGTCATTGTCGTGCTGGAAGACCCAGCCACGACCCATTTTTAAGGCCCTGGCGGAGGGAAGGAGGTTGTCACTCAGAATTGTACGGTACATGGCCCCATCCATTCTCCCATTGATGCGGTGAAGTAGTCCTGTGCCCTTAGCAGAGAAACACCCCCAAAACATAACATTTCCACCTCCATGCTTGACAGTGGGGACGGTGTTCTTTGGGTCATAGGCAGCATTTCTCTTCCTCCAAACACGGCGAGTTGAGTTCATGCCAAAGAGCTCAATTTTTGTCTCATCTGACCACAGCACCTTCTCCCAATCACTCTCGGCATCATCCAGGTGTTCACTGGCAAACTTCAGACGGGCCGTCACATGTGCCTTCCGGAGCAGGGGGACCTTGCGGGCACTGCAGGATTGCAATCCGTTATGTCGTAATGTGTTACCAATGGTTTTCGTGGTGACAGTGGTCCCAGCTGCCTTGAGATCATTGACAAGTTCCCCCCTTGTAGTTGTAGGCTGATTTCTAACCTTCCTCATGATCAAGGATACCCCACGAGGTGAGATTTTGCGTGGAGCCCCAGATCTTTGTCGATTGACAGTCATTTTGTACTTCTTCCATTTTCTTACTATGGCACCAACAGTTGTCTCCTTCTCGCCCAGCGTCTTACTGATGGTTTTGTAGCCCATTCCAGCCTTGTGCAGGTGTATGATCTTGTCCCTGACATCCTTAGACAGCTCCTTGCTCTTGGCCATTTTGTAGAGGTTAGAGTCTGACTGATTCACTGAGTCTGTGGACAGGTGTCTTTCATACAGGTGACCATTGCCGACAGCTGTCTGTCATGCAGGTAACGAGTTGATTTGGAGCATCTACCTGGTCTGTAGGGGCCAGATCTCTTACTGGTTGGTGGGGGATCAAATACTTATTTCCCTCTGCAGAATGCAAATAAATTCATATACTTTCCACAATGTGATTTTCTGGATTTAATTTGTGATGTGCTATCTCTCACTGTTACCAATAACCTACCCTTCAATTATGGGCTGCTCATGTCTTTGTCAGTGGGCAAACTTACAAAATCAGCAAGGGATCAAATACTTATTTCCCCCACTGTACAAACTGGCTGCTTTTCCACATGATCAGAAGCAAGTAGCACTCAACAAATAGTTAAGCCCTTGAACTCTTTGCCAGAGGATGTGGTAATAGTGGTTAGCATATTTGGGTTTTAACAAGGTTTGGACAAGTTCCTGGAAGAAAATTTGATAGTCTGATATTGAGACAGACATGGGGAAGCAACTGCTTGCCCTGGGATTTGTAGCGTGGAATTTTGTCACAATTTGGGTTTCTGCCAGGTACTTGTGACCTGGCTTGGCCGCTGTTGGAAACAGAATACTGGACTAGATGGACCATTGATCTGACCCAGTATGGCTACTCTTATGTTCTATAATAACTTTGAGAAATATTTTTGGGCTCTGATGTATGCTGTCTATTGTCTCTGCTAACATGACAGTCAGGTAGAAATGCTCCAATGATTGAACAGTATGGCTGTGGTAGTAGGGAGGAGGAGAGCACAAGGGGTACCATGGGGAAAGGGGAATAGAGGAAATAGAACAGGGTGGAAAACAATTGAGACGGGGACTTCAGGGGGATGACAGCAGGAAGGAAATCATTTAGGAAGGGTTTACGAGGTGGAGATAGGAATAGTAGAACTAAGGAAGGGTCTACAGTAATGTCATGAGTGAGGGGATGGGTGTCAGAATTCAGAAATGGGCCATGAGGAAGTATGGAAGGTAGAAAGTATAGAAAGGACCATAAGGAGAGAGGAGGGCAAAAGGGAGGACACTTGGGAAAGGAACTACTATGGAGGGGATTGTGAGAGGTTAGTGAAGAGGGCTTGGGGAGAGGCTAAACGTTAGGAGGGACTGAAAAGGGAAAAGAGTAGTGGCAATGTCCTAGAAGGAAAGAATTTAGGATGGAAGAGATACTGGTGAGGAAGGGCTGGGAAGAGAAAGACTGGTAGAGAAAGAATGGAGAGAGAGTGAGAGAGATTTGTGGGTAGAAGTGGATAGCGAGGGTCTAGGCAAGAAGAGCTGATGAGAAGGGGCTAGGGAAGAGAGAGTGATGTGATGTGGATTGATGTGGGAAGAGAGATAGAGAGATACTGTAGGGGAAGGACTGGACAGGGGAGAAAAATTAGAGATGAGAGGCTGAAAGAAGGGACCAAGGTTGGTGGTGACAGTGTGGGGGTTCATAAAACTTTTAGATGTTGAAAAGAGGGTCCTGCACCCAAAATGTTTGGGAACTTCTGGTCTATTTAGTTTGCAGTATGATCAGTGAATTCTCTTTAGAAGACATACTACATAGATAGCGTACTACAAGGCATAATTTCAAAGCAGTTAGACTTACAAAGTTATGTAACCTATGGAAGTTTGTAAGTCCAAGTGCATTGAAAATGAGCCCCTATGTATCACAATGACTGACAAAGATAAAGGGCCTGTATTGAGTGGTGGAGTCATTTTACTAACAGTTAAAGATAGAGCAGCAGTTGGAAAGGACAAACGTGCACATCCCACCACTTGCAAAAAAATTGATTCTCATTATGTTTGCTGAGGGAATTGAAAGGCTTGTTAGCTAAAAGTACAGCATAGGTTGGGCAAAGATGATGCAGGGATAATGGGACAACAGAGATGGAAGGATAGGATAGGGAGATGCAAGGGTGAAGAGGGGAGACAATGTAGAGGTAGAAAAGGTGGGACCAAAGATTGTGTGTGTATGTTTATGTGCAAACACGTGGGACTGGGAGGTGGTACTGATGAAGATACACGGGATTTAAAACATGACATATTGAAAAGCATGTGTATGTGCGTGGGGGGCAGGGGTGGGGCCATGTTTAAATTAAAGAATTGGAAGTGAAGAAAGTAGTGCAATAGGTTGGAAAATAAAAGAAGAAGGAGAGAAAGGAATGAAGAGAGGGAACATTAGACTGGGGAGAAAAGGAGTTAAGAAAAACAAGAGAACCAGAGGAAAAAAGAGGGATGGTTAGAGTTGAATTGGAAAGGGGAGGAAATAAAGTAATTAAAAGAAAACAAGTAGTAGGAAAATGGAGAAACCATAGCTGAAGAGTAAAACAAACAAACAAAAAAAAAACAGAAATGGAAAAAACATGAAACTTCAGATTGCTCAATTTTGAGTAAAAATGTAGAAAATATAGAAATTAAATGAGGACAAATACAGATAAAAATTGCTATAATGAAGCATGATGAAACCTGGATCACTAATTACAAGATACACTCAAAAATCACAATAGTTTTAACCTAGCAGAGACTACTGAAAAGATTGAACCCGGGTAGCTGTCAACCTGCTTTTGCCTGTAACATCATATATCCACTTAGAATGCACTGT
Source organism: Microcaecilia unicolor (assembly GCF_901765095.1). NCBI lineage: Eukaryota > Metazoa > Chordata > Amphibia > Gymnophiona > Siphonopidae > Microcaecilia > Microcaecilia unicolor. The sequence continues at coordinate 90,546 of NW_021963330.1, read as the reverse complement.
AAACTCTGTAGCCTTAGGAATCCATTTAGACCAAGCACCCATTACTCTCAATGAGGTTCATTTGCTAATTATGCATCTAACTCAAATGAATACACATTAATGTGAATTAACCCATTGAGAAATTAATGCACGTTAGCAGACAAAGGCCTTAGATGGCAAACCTTTTGAGACATGATGCATATTCTACCTGCCTACAAGTATTACATAAAAGCTGTATGAACTGAATCTGCTAGACATCTAAAATAAATATAGGAAGACTGAGTTGTTGCTAATGAAAATAATGAAGTGCTATTTTCTAAGTGATGTTTAAACATTAGACCGCTGAGTGTTTGTAAGTGCAAGTGCACTACAGTGCACTAAGGGCCAAATTCTATAAATGGCATCTTAAATAATGGTGCTGGAAAATCATGCAGTTAGCATGATTCTATAAACTTTGCCTAAAGCTATGCATAACTTATGGAATATGCTCATGTGCCATTCTTGCAACTAAAATTTAGGCCCACCCATTTAGGCCACCTAAAACCAGGCCTAAATACCTGTGCCTAAGTTAGGTGCTGATCAGGTGTATTCTATAATAGTGTGCATAATTGTTTGACATGCCCACAACTCATCCATTCCACGCCCACGGCCATGCCCCCTTTTTGACTGCATGCATTACAATTTACTCACACCGCGTTGTAGAATATGCCTAGAAAGTTGTGTGCGTTAATTCTAATTATACATCATCATACATCATCAGCGCTGATTGGCTTGTTAATCAATTAAGTTGTGCACACAATTTGGCCATGTGGCCAAATTAGCATGTATAAGTTAATGCACCATATATAGAATTTGGGGGTAAGAAATTAGCTTGAGAGTGGTAAAAAGCTCAATCTAGTTGGTTAGCACAGAACAAGATGGTGACTGTGCAGGGCATGGGCAGAGATTGGGTGCAGACTGTACCTTGCACTTAGTGCATGGTAATTTGTGTATGCTGTCAAATGTGCAATTAGCATGTGTGCATTTAACACTACCTCAAAAGGAGATGTTAGGTGCCTCCATGCCAACTGTGCTTGACATTAATGCAGAGTAGGAAACCAGGCAGAATGCTGTACGTGCCCTCAACAGCTCCAACATTGACTTTGCATTTACAACTAGATTCAGTAAAAGGTGCACATAACTGGGCACCAGAAAAAATCGATGCCCAGCGCTATTCTATAAAGGGGGTTCCGGGATGAGCGTTCTTTACAGAATGGTGTTAGATTCCAAATTCTGCACCCAACTTAGGTCATGAAGACTTACATCAGTTGAAACCTGATGTAAATCCTGGAGTGCAAGTTGGACACACATCCCTGGTATTCAATAATATTGTGCTCCAATTTTTGGAATGCCCCTAACCCGCCCCTGACCCTCCCAAGGCCATGCTTCCATTGAAGTTACACGCGATGACACCTAGGTGCTATTCTATAATTGGGTGCATAAGTGCATTGTATTTTCACTCCAATCTGCCATTTCAGCCCCACTGTGTTGTCTTGCATCCATTAGAACGTGTTTCTGCACTGACAGTTGGGCGCCTAATTACCGCCAAACTGTCGGGCACAAATGGATGCAAGACACCAACTTTAGGCACGATCTTCTGGATTCTATATAGTGCGACTTAAATTGCATGCACAAATCCAGTTGTATTCTGGATTTGAGAGCGCAATTTAATTAGTTAACAAGCCAATCAGCACTGATGATTGCCAATTAACAAGCAATTATTGACACTAATTGGCATTAATTAGAATTTATGCACGCAACTGTCTAAGCATACATTAACCATTGCTACCACATCCTCCGGCAACGAGTTCCAGAGCTTAACTATTAATTGAGTGAAAAAATATTTCCTCCTATTTGTTTTAAAAGTATCTTGATTGAGTGTCCCTAGTCTTTGTACTTTTTGAAAGAGTAAAAAGTCGATTCACTTTCACCCATTCTACACCACTCAGGATTTTGTAGACCTCAATCATATCTCCCCTCAGTCATCTCTCTTCCAAGCTGAAGAGACCTAACATCTTTAGCCTTTCCTCCTATGGGAGGAGTTCCATCCCATTTATCATTTTGGTTGCTCTTCTTTGAACCTTTTCTAATTCTACTATATCTTTTTTGAGATACAGCGACCAGAATTGAACGCAATACTCAAGGTGAGGTCAAACTATTGAGCAAAACAGAGGCATTATAGTATTCTTGGTCTTATTTTCCATCCTTTTCCAAATAATTCCTAGAATCCTGTTTGCTTTTATGGCTGCCGCCACACACAATGAGAAGTAGATTTCAGTATGTCTACAATTACACCTAGATCTTTTTCTTGGGTGCTGACTCTCAGGGTGGACCCTATATCATAATTTGGATTATTTTTCCCAATGTACATCACTTTGCGTTTGTACACTGTGGATCTGAACTTCACAAAATTTTGTCCACATTAAATGTCATCTGCCATTTGGATGCCCAGTCTTCCAATTTTCAAGGTCTTCCTGCAATTTTTCACAGTCCGCATGTGTTTTACAACTTGAATAGTTTTTTGTGTCATCTGCAAATTTAATCACCTTACTTGTCGGTCTGATTTCCAGATCATTTATAAATTTGTTAAATACTTCTCTATTGGAATCCCCTAAATGTCCTGTTTCAATTGTATCCTTCAAGAGTCTCCACCCTGAACCGTGTGCTCCTGTCAGCTTTCCCCTCTATTTTTGTTTAAAAACTGCTCTATCTCCATTTAAATGTTAGTACCAGCAACCTGGTTCCATCCTAGTTAAAATCAAGTCCATCCTTTCAGAATAGACTCACTCTTTCCCAGAATGTTGCCCAGTTCCTACCAAATCTAAATCCCCTATCTCTGCACCATTGTTTTATCCACGCGTTGAGACTTCAGAGCTCTGCCTGTATCTTGGTTCTTGTGCGTGGAACAGGAAGTATTTCCAAAAATGTTACCCTGGAGTATCTGGATTTCAGCATTCTACCTAAGAGCCTAAATTTGGTTTCCAGAACCTCCCTCCCACATTTTCCTATGTCATTGGTACCCACATCAAACAAGACAGCTGACTCCTCCCCAGCACTAGCTAAAATCCTATCTAGATGAAGCATGAAATCTGCCACCTTTGTACCAGGCAGGCAAGTGACCAGGTAATCCTCATATCCCACCAGCCACCCAGTTATCTACATGACTAATGATCGAATCACCAACTACAACAGCTATCCTAACTCTTCCTTCCTGGCAGAAGCTCCTGGAGATACATTCTTGATATGAGAGGATATTGCATCCCCTAGTGGGCAGGTCCTGGTTACAGGATTACTTCCTACTTCACCAGGGCAATGTTCTTCTTTTAGGAGACCTCCCTCCTCCAAGGCAGCACAGGGGCTGCCAGACTGGAGATGGAACTTCTCTACAATGTCCCTGTAGGTCTCCTCTATATATTCCTGTCTCCCTCAGCTCCTCCAATTCTGCTACTCTAGCCTCAAGAGAACGGATTCATTCTCTGAGAGCTAGGAACTCTTTGCATCAATCACACAGATAACCTCTTGTCCAAATCCCATAGTGCACAACCCAAAAGGGAGCATGGCCATGGGATGTGTATAGGCAAGTCAGGGGCATTTCTACAATTGTGTACCCAAATTGGGCACCAGAAATTACACTCATCTTTGAGTACCCATTATAGAATATCATTGAATGTTAATTTTCTTTTTTTTTTGGGGGGGGGGGGCAATTTTTGAATACCAATTACTGAATCTAGTCCCATATCACTAGGGTGCCAATTTTATAGAATAGCATCTAGCACATATGCACATAAATATAACACACATGCTCTATTCTATAAATTAATATGTGCATTGGGCACCAAATTTAGGCATACTTTATAACACTGCCCTTCACAGGGAAAAAGGGAGCACTATTTTCCTGAGTTTGCTCTTGCACAATGCCCAAGGCATATGAGGTGGAGTGCACACTATTATTATCGGCAAATGAAAAACTACAATTTTTGTGATTTTCTAGTTATTTTCACTTGATAATGATGTTCCAAAATCCTTTGCAGGATTTAAAAAAGGTTTGGATAATTTCCTAAAAACAAAGTCCAGAAGCCATTATTAAGATGGACTTGGGAAAACCCACTGCTTATTTCTAGGAGAAGCAGCATTAAATCTGTTGTACTCTTTTGGGATCTTGCCCAGCTACTTGTGACCTGGATTGGCCATTTGGAAACAGGATACCGGGCTTGATGTCCCAGGGCGGCAACCTTTATGTTCTTATGTTCTTATCATGCCCCAAAAAGAATTTGGAATGAAAGAATCTCTAAACATATGAGATAAGGCTAATTTGTAAATAGATAAGATAAAAGTTAAACTTGCATTGTCTGTTGAGGAGTTTTGTGCTCTTCAAATGAAAAGCTGCTTGTATGATGTATCTTCTATTTAAAAGGAGCCTTCAGTCAATCAAGGATTGCACGTGGTTTATAATTTATGCTATCATTGAACATTGTACATTTATAGGCAATTTATTTCATAAACAGCCCTAGATTTAACTTGTCGCTTTATTCCTTTGTATTAAGTGTCGCATTTTGTTTGGAAATCGATTTTTGTACAGGCTCCAGTAAAATAAATGTGCATTCTCTATTTCTTCCCTGGGTATATTTGAAAGCCAATTATGAGCAGAAAAACAACATATCCATTGGAATAACAATTCAGTGCTGCTGAAAGAGTGCAGACCATTTTTACTAAGGCCAGTTTTTTCTGCAATCTATTCGGCATTAGCATAATGAGCAGCATAAAACTGAAACAGTGTCTGTTATACTGATAAATCATATCCATCTATCTATATCAATATATCTCTATTTACAGTTCTATCTATTTATGTATCTCTATCTATATGAAGATAGTGCATGAATGAATCAGAGATTAAAAGGCAAGGTTTTGTGTTTTTAGTACAATTCAGAAAATTATGGAAAGTGCATAGCAAGATTACTTTAAGTGTCTCAAATAAATCACACTAACAGCAGATCGATGTTTGCACTCTTTTCTCAAGTCCATGAAAATTGGAAACCCATCTTCTTTTGGTTCACAAAGAGACCATAAGCATCATTAAAAGTGCATGAAGAAATGCAGTTGAATGGTCATTGTGGTCTTCATTTAAAATGCTCTGGGCTATATATCAGGAGAGGTTTCTACAGCAGATTTAAATAGTTGACTGTTACTGATTCTGTATTTCAGATTGATCTAAAAGGCTTCAAAGCTCATTCAGCAAAACATGTGGAAGGTAGTGAGTTTATATATTTGATGTTTTGAAGCTAAGAACCCCAGGAGGTTTTTCCGATGATGAAGAAGCCCTAGCCCTTTTACCCGCCTTGTTAGTGGGAAAAGGTACTTCTTGAGGTTTTTCCTCCTTACACACTGACGTATTTGCTTACTTTATCATCTGTTTCCAAGTGTTTATACTTATAGGATTCTCCTTTATTGGAAACTGGTTCCCTGATTTTTACTATAGTTTATGTCTAAGAAGGTAGTTTAAAGCCATTTTTATGCATATATCCACATAACCCCCAAGATTCTATAAATGGCGCTTAAAATTTTGTGTGTAAATTTAGGCACAGACCCAATTTGTGTGTGCAATTTAATTGATTAATGAGGCAATTTGTGCCAATAATTGGATGCTAATTAATTATCAGCACTAATTGGCTTTAATTGAAATTTATGCGTGCATTTTTAGTCACGTGGATCCACAAATAAATTTTATGTGTGGCTTCGAAAAGGGGGCATGGCCATGGGAGGGTAATAGGCGGATCAGGCATGTTCCTTGAATTTTTAAACACTGTTATAGAATAAGGGGGATCTGCACCTAGTTTAGACACATGGATTTTCACCAGGGTTTATCTGGTGTAAATCCTCACATCTAAAGGTAGGCACTAAGCATATTCTATATACAGCACCTAATTTTCAGATCCATTTATAGAATAGCACTCCCTTCTACTCCAAGTCTCTCTCTCTCCATTCTCTTTCCTAGCCATACTCTGTAATCTCTCTCTCTCTCTCTCTCTCTCTCTTTCTCTCTCTCTTCTCTCCTAAATCAATCCCAACCAACCTCTCTGTCTCTTCCTCCCCCTCAACCAATTCTCCTCCAGTCTCTCTGGCCCTAGCCAGCTCTTATGAGTCTCTCTCCTCCCATATCAATCCATACCAGTCATTATCCCTCCATTCAGTCTCCAGGAATCAGTGCCTTCCTTTCTCCCTACAGTTTGCCCCACATTGATACCTCCTATTGATGCTACACTGCTACTTCCAGGCAATGCAGACTGATGTTGGTCCTGGTGTTCCTGCTTCCAGCCTCCACAGTTGCCTATGATCATACCGCCTCTGCTGTCTCTGCTGGCCTCAGCCCCATGACTGTTTCTGCTTTTGGTTTGTTTGGCTACTTCTGATCCCACCTTCATGGCTGTTGCTGATTTTATCCTGCATGGCTAACGCGTCTTCTGACCTGCATGGCGACTGATTTTGCTACCACTGTCTCTGCAGCCATTGCTGATCCTGACTTCTCAGCAATATCTGTACTCTGCTCACATGGATTTTAGCAGCATGAACATACTGTTTCCTCTTTTTTGCATTCCGTGGACCTTGGCATTATAGGATCTCAGGGTTGCTAATCGACTCCAAATTCACCCAACAGGGTTGATCCAGTCCTAAGTTTACCCCATAATTCTGGTATCCTAATTGAATTCCCCAAGAAGAGCAAGACTACAAGTCCCTTCATGCAATGGGGTAAACTCAGGACTGGATCAACCCTGTCAAGTGAATCTGAAGCCAGTTAGAAACTCTATATATATCACCCAGGAGTCTATGGAACATCGATTTTGAACCACCAGTCTACAGAAGTAAAGACCAATGTTTGTGGTAATCCAATAATCTATATTGCATGACATAGCTGACTAGGCACGGATATTCAGTGCCAAATTGTCTATGTTTCACAGTTAAAATAGGCCACATAAATAGCAGGCCTATCTTTAACCACTAAAAGCCATATTCTATAAATGGCAGAATATGTATAAACCAGAAATTAGACCTCTTGGCCACTCTCTGCTAGCAGTAGGCCCTAAGGACTTTTCCCCCCATTTTGTGTCTATAACACATCTGGGCCTAAGTCTTACTACTATGTTATATCAAAATTATAATAAGTCAGATAATCAGATTGTTGCTATTAAAGGCATAGAAGCCCTTTTATTAAAGTTTAGAGCACGCTAACAGACATTAGCGTGTGCTAAGTGACACATGGCCCATAGGTTCGAAACAGAATGCAAAGCATTTAGTGCATACCAATGTCCATTAGCACGTGCTAAGCTTTAGTAAAAGGGTTTCAGAGTTCATATAGTTGTGATATTTTGATGTTTTCATCCAGTCTTCTGGAAAGTGTTATTTTTTTAAATAAATGGACACAATCAGTACTTTACAATGAGAATGAAGCATCACAGATTTATTAAATATTCTTGGTATGCATGACTGGAATCCATGGCTCTAATGCAAAACATTTTTATGTTTCACAGTAAGCCAACGATCACAACACATTCAACAAACTCTAAATTATGCTTGGCAGTTTCAGTGTCTCCCATCTGTAAACAGTCCAGGATTTGTTAGTATTCCTTGTATGACAAAAAGACACGGCAAGTTTCACTGTTCAGATATGACAGATTGGAAGACAAGATCACCCCGCGGACTGGCTGTGATCCTTATAGTTTAGAATTAACTGGAAGCTCTACAAGGAATGAGATCCTTTAAACGTTTGTTATGGCTCTATTTCTAGCCAATCAAAATTGAGTGTGTCTGTCATGGGGTTTATAGAACACTACCCCTCACCCTTAAGAAAGATCCTTCTACACCTAACCAGGGCCACCTTAAGAACACAGGTCCCGCCGCAGGAGGAAGTGAGCCAGGTGGGGCGGAGTTGAGACCCGGGAGTTTAAAAGGGAAGGGCCAGGCAGAGGTTAGAGCCTAGAGGAAAAAGAGGAGAGGCCCTAGCGTATGCCTTGACTGAAGATATTCTAGTGCTGTGATTGGGCTGAGGTAAGCCCTTATTGCTAACTGTTTGAACTTTGCAAGTTTGCTGGCGGACCTGACAAGTAAAATATAACTGAAAGGCTCTGTTTGGGGTGTGGCAACTCCGTAGCCTAGGACTCTATTTGAGACTACTGCCAGAGGTGGCTTACTGCTGTTTGCCGAACCCACCAAGGTTTTCCCATTCTATTTTTCGGGCTCTGTGATAAAAGAGACCCAGGAATTTCTTTTCGTGTAAATAAATACTTATTTTTACATTCTACCTTTTTGTCTGGCTGTATTATTTCCTCTGGCCATGCCCAACACCGGCTCAGGGTCTCACAGCGTCACTGTATTTAAATGTGTTTGTTTTTTCCCATATGTAGTCTAAATTCCATGTCAATGTTTGATAGATATTGCATGGCTGTGATCTATGGGAAAGAGGAAAGGGAAAGGGAAATGGGACTTGATATACTGCCTTTCTGAGGTTTTTGCAACTACATTCAAAGCGGTTTACATATATTCAGGTACTTATTTTGTACCAGGGGCAATGGAGGGTTAAGTGACTTGCTCAGAGTCACAAGGAGCTGCAGTGGGAATTGAACTCAGTTCCCCAGGATCAAAGTCCACTGCACTAACCACTAAAACAAGGGCACAGAACTTCACTATTTTTGAAAATGAACATCCAGTCATATTGAGGGACCCTTTTACTAAACTTAATGTGGGGAAAATGGCCAAACACAGAAGGTATTAAAATGTTTTGAATTAGTTTTGCCATTAGCATGCTCTGTGTGGTACAATATTTATATTTTTTTGTACTTATTTTTGGAGGGGTTGTCAAGGGTGAAGAATGGGCATGGAAGAGCTATTCTGATAATGTGCTCACTTTAGTAAGTGCTAACTGAATAACACAAGGCTAAGAATGCAGGAGCCCGTAATATCTCCTAAATATGAGGCAGAAAATGCTCCTGCAATATTTATTTTTCAGTTGCGGCTGACTAATGACATCAGCATATGACCTGAAAATAAAATAAAAAGCCCTAGACATTTAGCATGAAGAAAAGTGCCAGGTTAGGACATTCTAAGCCCATTTCATAGCACATCTTAGTAAAAGGGCATCTCAGTGTTTGAATTGTAAATGGACTGAATTTGAGCTTTCTGAGGGAAAGGTTAATGAACATAATAACACAACAGCATAGAAATGACAGCACATAAAGACCAAAATCGCTCACCCAGTCATCCCAGCAAAGTTCTTAGGGGGTCCTTTTACAACTACTACTACTACTTATCACTTCTATAGCGCTACAAGGCATACACAGCGCTGTACACCATACATGAAAAGACAGTCCCTGCTCAAAGAGCTTACAATCTAAATAGGACAGACAAACAGACAGAACCACTAAGAGGTAAGGGAATTAAAGAGAGGTGGGGATAAAAGGGTACAGGGCAAGTGAGTAGTAGTTAGGAGTTAAAAGCAGCGTTAAAGAGGTGGGCTTTTAGCCTGGATTTGAAAATGGCCAAAGACGGGGCTAGATGTACAATCTCGGGAAGTCTATCCCAGGCGTGAGGTGCAGCACGATAAACAGGAACGGAGTCTGGAATTAGCAGTAGAGGAGAAGGGGACAGACAAGAGAGATTTATCCACAGAATGGAGTACCCGAGGGGGGGCGTAGGGAGAGACAAGAGTGGAGAGGTATTGGGGAGCGGTAGAGTGAATGCACTTATAGGTCAGTAAGAGAAGTTACCTTTTACTAAGGTGCGCCTAAAAATGGGCTGCGCTAATGTAGGCACATGTTTTGGGTGCACGCAGATCCATTTTTCAGCGTGCCTGTAAAAAAGCCTTTTTAAATTTTTGCCAAAACTGGACACGACGCAAAGTAAATATCGGCGTGCGTCCATTTTGGGTCTGAGACCAGCCATTGACTCGTTAACTGTGCGGTAATCATTTACACTTATAGAATGACAATTACCACCTGGTTTCTGCCACACATCAAAAAATAAAAATTATTTTCCATAGCACTTAGTAGACGCGCATCAAAAATTACCTCAAGGGCCACGTGGGAGTCGGGTGGTAACTCCAAATTGACATGCCAATTAGTGTTAATAATTGTTTGTTAAGTGGCAATTATCAGCACTGATTGGCTTGTTAAGTAATTAAGTTGTGCATGGAAATCCAGAATATGACTGGATTTGCATGCACAACTTAGGTCACGCTATATAGAATCTGGGAGAAAATGGCTTACTGCAGGATGCGCTCAGGAGTCCTGCAGTATGTTCCATATCAGTGCACGCTAACTATGATCTAAGAAATATTTTAAAATGTTTGTTGGAGGGGAGAGGTCAGGGGGGGCGGAGAGTGGGCGTTCCTGTGCTAAGCAGTCAGTGTGTCCACATTACCCAGGGCCGCGAAGAGGGAGGGAGGGGGGACAAAATTCCCCGGGCCCAGGCCTCCAAGGGGGGCCCGGTGCCAGGGTCAGGCCACCAGCGCTGCAGTTCCCGGTCTCACCTGCCTGCCTCCTCGGCTCCGGGCCCCCTGCATTCGATGCGGCAGTCACAGATCGCCTTCCTTCGGGCCTTCCCTCCCTGTGTCCCGCCCTCGCGGAAACTGGAAGTTACATAAGACGAGGGCGGGACACAGGGCGGGAAGGCCAGAAGAGAGGCGATCTGTGACTGCTGTCTTGAATGCAGGGGGCCTGGAGCTGTGGAGGCAGGCAGGTGAGACCGCAGACTGCAGCAGTTGGGGGAGCGATGGGGGGTGGCAGCGGCGGGGGGTGCGACAGGGGGTGGCAGCAGCAGGGGGAGCGATGGGGGGGCGGAGGCGGGGCGGCCTTGCCCCAGGCCTAGCCTAGTCTCTCGGCGGCCCTGACATTATCACACACGAACTGGTTAGCACAAGATTACAAAGTGATCTTACCGCCTACAAAATAAGTGTCAGTAAGTGCTCACATGTAATTTTATTAGTGACCACGTGCTAATGGCAACATAGGTGCATGACCGTTAATACGAAAAATACAAAATTGGCAAATTTACTGCTGTGGTAAAAATGGCCTTAGCAGATGGGAAAAACCTACGCCAGAGTACACTAAGTTCAGTTTTTGCTGCAGCTTGGCAAAAAAGATCCTAAGATTAGGAAATATAGATAAACACTGTTTCCTGGCTGGACTGCAACGCATTTTGTACATCCTAGCCTTCCTAAATATCCCCTATAACATGTTAGATCCAGCATTGATGTGAAACGTCTGTTCACGCTTTCCAAAAATACTAGGACTAGGGGGCATGCGATGAAGCTACAAAGTAGTAAATTTAAAACAAATCGGAGAAAATGTTTTTTCACTCAACGTGTAATTAAACGCTGGAATTTGTTGCCAGAGAATGTGGAAAAGGCGATTAGCTTAGCGGAGTTTAAAAAAAGGTTTGGACTGCTTCCTAAAGGAAAAGTCCATAGACCGTTATTAAATGGACTTAGGGAAAATCCATTATTTCTGGGATAAGCAGTATAAAATGTTTTGTACATTTTTGGGATCTTGCCAGGTATCTGTGACCTGGATTGGCCACTGTTGGAAACAGGATGCTGGGCTCGATGGACCTTTGGTCTTTCCCAGTATGGCAATACTTATGTACTTATGTACATTAATTAACTTGCAGTGATATGCTGGGTGGGGTTCCCATGAAATCTCAGGATGTCCTTGAGGAAATAATTTGTAAAATCAGCACCTCAGCAATGGATTCAGAGTTACTGAGAGCCCCTTGATAAACTGACCGTATATCACTGCCTATTTTATAACTATATTTTATAGAAGGAGGCAACAGAAGGGAACCAAATGTCATTTTAGAAAGCATCTGGTAACTGGCCAGCTAAAAAGTCACAAAAGGAGAGATTCCGTTCTGGCATCTTTCAGATGTGTATTATTGCTTAGGTGAACCACTTCTCTTGTCGCCCCTTTGTTCAGCACATCTGCTCACTTTTCATCTGACCTCTGGCCAAGCTGCATCACAAAGGAAAATAGAACAAAGGCTATGAAAACATGTTGAGCAAAATCAGAGTTTTGTTTTTAACATGACAGAAAGTAGTTTAGCTTCAGATGTGTCAGCTGAATAACATTAGGGTGGATTTTGTGTTAGGACTACGGGAATAGGTGGGCCACTTCCTTCTTATCTTCCTTTTCTTTTCTTTTTTTTTTCTTCCTTTTTTCTTTCTGGAAATGTCTATACTACAGTCTTCAGCTAATAAGTTTCAACCAATTTTGAAACCATTTTAATGATGCAAAAACTATTTGGATATCTTACAATACATTTAAAACTGGTTTGAGACTGTTCTTAATGCATTTAGGGTGTAAGCTAACTCACTGTATTCTGCATATGAGTCAGAGTCTAATGTGATAGGTGGTAGCACTTCAGACTCCACTGCATTTTGAGAAGCAACAAATTTTGCCTAACAAGTAATGTTAAAACATAAAAATACACATGAATATCCAGTAGTGGAAAGATGTGACCTTTTGGCCCCAAGTTATAACATGTAATATCAGTCTCTTTTCCTTGCAGTACAAATACTTTTAATGACAATAGCCTAGCGTGGCCATGTTTCGCCTATATAAGGTTGCTTCAGGGGCAGCAAATAAAGGGGAGATTAAAAGATACACTATCCCTAAGTAAAAGCAAGAATGATGGGAACAATGCATTGGACTACTCTTTGGGAAGCAGCAGCATGACTGTTGCTAGCATCCTTGCTTTTACTTAAGGGAAGTGTGTCTTTTAATCTCCCCTTTAGTTGCTGCCCCCAAAGCAGCCTTTTATAGGCAAAACATGGCCACATTGGGCTATTGTCAAAATGAAGTATTTTTGCTTCATCTCTTTTGACCCACGTTCTTTCTTTGTTACTACTGACTGTGGATCCCAGCCTCTTATGTGTTGATACAGTCTCTTTTCCTTGTACATGACTTTCACATTTAATCTACATTTATTAGTTATTTAAAACAGTTTTCATCCTATCCAAGAATTGATTCTGAGAAGCTTAAAATAGATATAAATAATCTCTTACAATAAAGATAGTAGATAGGTCAACAAATTTAATAGAATACACTAAATTCTATATCTTGAGGTCAATTTTATATGGGCCTTGAACAAAAAAGCCGACACGAAAAAAAAAAGCCGACACCTACAGAAGGTGATCTCTAAACAGGAGAAACGAAAGACAAATATAAGAACAGTGGATCCAAAAGAAGTCCTCTCACAAGTGATGTTTCCCAAACAAGGTCTTTATTAAAGTCAATAAAACGACACAACACGAATCGTGTTTCAGCCGCAAAGGCCTGCGTCAGGGGTCTATAAGTAAACATAAGCATTAATACATAAATAAAAAATAGTCATGAATAAAACATATAAAAAACATGGAGAATATAATACACATAGAATTAAAAATGAAATCATCGACATGTATTAAAAGGAGCATACCTATCGACCTTTGATGAAAAAGGTAAAACAGATGACTCAGTCAAATTGTCTATTAAGACAGATATCTACAATAAAAAAATATATAATCATGAATATAATAACCATAATAGCCAAATTATATTCATGATTATATGTTTGGAGATATCCGCTAACCATTCATGTATTGTCTGGTGCTGGGCACCTATGGAATGTAACCTGTTATGACTGATTATGCTTGAACCCTACTCTTGAGCTACCCCTCCTGGTATGATTGCTGTTTTCTCTATTTTTCTTGTATCCTGTCTGACACTGGAGTTCTTTTCTAGTTTCAGATCTGTTTTGTTATTTAATATTGTAAACCACTACGCTGTACTTGTATTATTAGTGGTATATCAAATAAACAAACTGTAAACCATTCCTACCCATCCCCTGCCCTGTCCATCATCTCACCACCCTGATCAACATCTCCATCATCCTCTGCCTACCCACAATATCCACATTGCTCCCAACACTTATTTTAGTATTCAGCTCAAGCCATTCCAGAACTCGTTCAAGATGAGTTACATCCACGTATAGTAGGTATTTAGAGAGATTATGATCTAAGGTGTTAATGCTGCTGAAAATGTCCAGTTAGTGCTTAAATCAAAACTAGCTATTTTGGGGACATTCAAGGGGTAGAGTCAGCACTTGGCTGGTTAAATGCCAATATGCAGCAAGGTAACCGCCTAAACAGGATCACGTAAAAGTCATTCCCATCTTTATGTGGTTCACCATAGACAGTTAAGTGCTGAATATTGCACTTAGCCAGCTATGGTTTAGCCATTTCCATAACCCAGAAATTCAGTGCTGGAGCCCCGACTTAGCCCAGCATTGAATTTCTGGGCACAGCGTTGGTGGTGGTCAGCAAACCCTGAGCACCGCTGGCTGTATATCGACCCCTAAGTTTGTACCTGAGGCAATGGAGGGTTAACTGATTTGCACAAAGAAGAGTCAATGGGAATTGAACCCTGGTCTCTGGTCCTCAGCTCTAAACACTAGGCTACTCCACCACCTACTGTTCTGTACACACAGTGTTATGTTTGCATGCTGTAAGCTGTGCTGCCCAGATTGATTCCTGCAGGAGTGGAGAAGTATCCAGTGGTTATGTTTCAATGGTTTTTATTGATGATTCAACATTTTGAACAAAAGCAATAAAGTCAAATCCTTTGTGATCATGATAACAAGTCATACAGTGGGGGAAATAAGTATTTGATCCCTTGCTGATTTTGTAAGTTTGCCCACTGACAAAGACATGAGCAGCCCATAATTGAAGGGTAGGTTATTGGTAACAGTGAGAGATAGCACATCACAAATTAAATCCGGAAAATCACATTGTGGAAAGTATATGAATTTATTTGCATTCTGCAGAGGGAAATAAGTATTTGATCCCCCACCAACCAGTAAGAGATCTGGCCCCTACAGACCAGGTAGATGCTCCAAATCAACTCGTTACCTGCATGACAGACAGCTGTCGGCAATGGTCACCTGTATGAAAGACACCTGTCCACAGACTCAGTGAATCAGTCAGACTCTAACCTCTACAAAATGGCCAAGAGCAAGGAGCTGTCTAAGGATGTCAGGGACAAGATCATACACCTGCACAAGGCTGGAATGGGCTACAAAACCATCAGTAAGACGCTGGGCGAGAAGGAGACAACTGTTGGTGCCATAGTAAGAAAATGGAAGAAGTACAAAATGACTGTCAATCGACAAAGATCTGGGGCTCCATGCAAAATCTCACCTCGTGGGGTATCCTTGATCATGAGGAAGGTTAGAAATCAGCCTACAACTACAAGGGGGGAACTTGTCAATGATCTCAAGGCAGCTGGGACCACTGTCACCACGAAAACCATTGGTAACACATTACGACATAACGGATTGCAATCCTGCAGTGCCCGCAAGGTCCCCCTGCTCCGGAAGGCACATGTGACGGCCCGTCTGAAGTTTGCCAGTGAACACCTGGATGATGCCGAGAGTGATTGGGAGAAGGTGCTGTGGTCAGATGAGACAAAAATTGAGCTCTTTGGCATGAACTCAACTCGCCGTGTTTGGAGGAAGAGAAATGCTGCCTATGACCCAAAGAACACCGTCCCCACTGTCAAGCTTAGAGGTGGAAATGTTATGTTTTGGGGGTGTTTCTCTGCTAAGGGCACAGGACTACTTCACCGCATCAATGGGAGAATGGATGGGGCCATGTACCGTACAATTCTGAGTGACAACCTCCTTCCCTCCGCCAGGGCCTTAAAAATGGGTCGTGGCTGGGTCTTCCAGCACGACAATGACCCAAAACATACAGCCAAGGCAACAAAGGAGTGGCTCAGGAAGAAGCACATTAGGGTCATGGAGTGGCCTAGCCAGTCACCAGACCTTAATCCCATTGAAAACTTATGGAGGGAGCTGAAGCTGCGAGTTGCCAAGCGACAGCCCAGAACTCTTAATGGTTTAGAGATGATCTGCAAAGAGGAGTGGACCAAAATTCCTCCTGACATGTGTGCAAACCTCATCATCAACTACAGAAGACGTCTGACTGCTGTGCTTGCCAACAAGGGTTTTGCCACCAAGTATTAGGTCTTGTTTGCCAGAGGGATTAAATACTTATTTCCCTCTGCAGAATGCAAATAAATTCATATACTTTCCACAATGTGATTTTCCGGATTTAATTTGTGATGTGCTATCTCTCACTGTTACCAATAACCTACCCTTCAATTATGGGCTGCTCATGTCTTTGTCAGTGGGCAAACTTACAAAATCAGCAAGGGATCAAATACTTATTTCCCCCACTGTACGTGCATACATACATCTTAACTGCATCATCAAAATTTTACATCATTTTCTCCCCCCCTGCCCACCCCCCAGGAGCAGCTTCACATTGAACTTCTTACATCATGGTACCTATTCCTTCCAGAGTCTGTTACAGGAGTTTACCCATCTTATACATGAGTACATCTCTGCTGAACGCCCCATTTGCTAGGGTGTGCCAAATTTATTGAGCACAGCACTTCTTGCTTTGTGGGAGATATTTTGCAGATACTTAACCCATATGTCTATAAACCTCTTTCTTTTCTGGGGATTGCCAGAGGCCTCCCTGGCCTCCCAAAGCATTAATTCATGCAGCCTATTTCTCCAATACCAAAAGGAGGGTGGATCCACCTGCAACCAGTGTCTTAGTATTTATTATTTATTTATTTATTGCATTTGTATCCCACATTTTCCCACCTTTTTGCGGGTTCAGTGTGGCTTACAATAAGAAATGAATGATGCAATTTGTTACAATTTGTTACAAATTGGTTATGGATTACATTGTGCAGAATTATGCAAGACAATCGAAGTGTCGCTAAGGAGTGCAACAATGGAACACAAACATTGAACATTGGAAGGAGACAATGGGAGCTTAAAGGGCAATACTAAGGCATAAAGACATATGGTATACATATTTCTGTGAGTAAAGGTATGAGTGATGTGGGATTACGGGGGATGAGAGTTCAGAAGTGAATGTATAGTGTATTAATGAACAATAAGTGTGGATTTTATGTGTTTTGGCTCTTTCCGTAAATTTTTTCAAAAAGATGGGTCTTCAATAATCTGCGGAAGGAAGCTTGCTCGTGGATCGTTCTTAAGTTGCGCGGCAGTGTATTCCAAAACTGCGTGCTCATGTGAGAAAAGGTTGATGCGTGTAGCGTCTTGTATTTCAAGCCCTTGCAATTGGGGAAGTGGAGGTTGAGGAAGGTTCGGGATGATCTTTTGGCATTTCTGGGTGGTAAGTCTATTAGCTCAGACATGTAGGCTGGGGCTTCACCGTGGATGATTTTGTGGACTAATATGCATACTTTAAAAGTGAAGCGTTCCTTGAGTGGAAGCCAGTGCAGTTTCTCTCGTAATGGTTTTGCACTTTCATATTTTGGCTTTCCAAAGATGAGTCTGGCTGCCGTATTTTGGGCTGTTTGAAGTTTCCTCACAAATCCCATAGGCATCACTTTTATTCAAAAGCACTCCTCTCCAGGAAAGGAGCAATCTTTGCCCTAATAGATCTTCAAGATATTTCTGCATCGCTCTCCAAAATAATTTTATTCTATCACATCTCCAAAATGCATGCATAAAGGTATTACTGTCTCTACAACACTTAGGGCATTGGGCATCGGGTGTCCATCCTGCTCTTACCGCTTGTACCTGTGTTATGTACCCGTGTTATGTACCCCCTATGGATTACCCTATATTGACTCTCCTGCAACTACTACTACTACTACTACTATTTAGCATTTCTATAGCGCTACAAGGCATACGCAGCGCTGCACAAACATAGAAAAAAGACAGTCCCTGCTCAAAGAGCTTACAATCTAATAGACAAAAAATAAATAAAGTAAGCAAATCAAATCAATTAATGTGAACGGGAAGGAAGAGAGGAGGGTAGATGGAGGCGAGTGGTTACAAGTGGTTACGAGTCAAAAGCAATGTTAAAGAGGTGGGCTTTCAGTCTAGATTTAAAGGTGGCCAAGGATGGGGCAAGACGTAGGGGCTCAGGAAGTTTATTCCAGGCGTAGTAGTAGTAGTAGTAGTACTAATAGTAGTAGTAGGCCACTCCTCCACCACTCAGGCTCAGGAAGTTTATTCCAGGCGTAGGGTGCAGCGAGACAGAAGGCGCGAAGTCTGGAGTTGGCAGTAGTGGAGAAGGGAACAGATAAGAAGGATTTATCCATGGAGCGGAGTGCACGGGAAGGGGTGTAGGGAAGGACGAGTGTGGAGAGATACTGGGGAGCAGCAGAATGAGTACATTTATAGGTTAGTAGAAGAAGTTTGAACAGGATGCGAAAACGGATAGGGAGCCAGTGAGGGGTCTTGAGGAGAGGGGTAGTATGAGTAAAGCGACCCTGGCGGAAGATGAGACGGGCAGCAGAGTTTTGAACCGACTGGAGAGGGGAGAGGTGACTAAGTGGGAGGCCAGCAAAAAGCAGATTGCAGTAGTCTAAACGAGAGGTGACAAGGGTGTGGATGAGGGTTTTGGTAGAGTGCTCGGAAAGAAAGGGGCGGATTTTACGGATGTTGTAAAGAAAGAAATGACAGGTCTTGGCAATCTGCTGGATATGAGCAGAGAAGGAGAGAGAAGAGTCAAAGATGACCCCAAGGTTTTGAGCTGAGGAGACAGGGAGAATGAGAGAGCCATCAACAGAAATAGAAAACGGGGGGAGCGGGGAGGTGGGTTTGGGGGGGGAAATGAGAAGCTCGGTTTTGGTCATATTTAATTTCAGGTGGCGTTGAGACATCCAGACAGCAATGTCAGACAAGCACGCTGAAACTTTGGTTTGGATGCAAGGTGAGATATCAGGGGTAGAAAGGTAGATTTGGGAGTCATCAGCATAGAGATGGTAGGAAAAGCCATGAGATGAGATTAATGAACCAAGGGAAGAAGTGTAGATAGAAAAGAGGAGGGGACCAAGAACAGAACCCTGAGGTACGCCGACAGACAGAGGGATAGAAGTAGAAGAGGATCCACCAGAGTGAACACTAAAGGTGCGGAGGGAGAGGTAGGAAGAGAACCAGGAAAGGACAGAGCCCTGGAATCCAAGTGAGGACAGGGTATCGAGAAGTATGCTGTGATCGACAGTGTCAAAAGCAGCGGAAAGATCAAGAAGAATGAGGATGGACTATTGACCTCTGGATTTAGCCAGTAATAGGTCATTGGAGACTTTAGTAAGCGCAGTTTCGGTTGAGTGGAGAGGGCGAAAACCAGATTGTAGTGGGTCAAGAATAGCATGTGAGGAGAGAAAATCAAGGCAGCGGCGGTGAACAGCACGCTCAAGTAATTTGGAGAGAAAAGGAAGGAGGGAGATGGGTCGGTAATTAGAGGGACAAGTAGGGTCGAGTGAAGGCTTCTTAAGGAGAGGTGTGACCACAGCATGTTTAAAGGCAGCAGGGACAGTCGCAGTGGAAAGTGAGAGGTTGAGAATGTGACAGATAAAAGGAATAAGAGCAGGAGAGATGGCATTAAGAAGGTGGGTGGGAATGGGATCAGAGGAACAGGTGGTACATTTTGAGGAAGAAAGGAGAAGTGTAGTTTCCTCAATAGTAACTTCAGGAAAGGAGGAAAGGGAATGAGGGGAAGGAGAGAGAGGGGAACGGACTAGTGGAGGGAGAGGTGGTGAGGTAGAGAAAGCAAGGTTTATCTTTTCAACCTTGTTGTGAAAGAATTCAGCAAGGGTCTGAGGAGATAATGAAGGGGGAGTTGGGGGAGGGGGCACCTTGAGGAGAGAGTTCAATGTGGTGAAGAGAAGTCAAGGATTAGAGCCAAGAGAGCTGGTCAGTTGGATATAATAATCCTGTTTGGCACGTGAAAGAGCAGATTGGAAGGAGGTCAGCATGAACTTAAAGTGTAAGAAATCAGCAAGGGCCCGAGATTTCCACCAGAGGCATTCGGCGGAGCGGGTACAGGAACGTAGGTAGCGGATATTAGAAGTCAGCCAAGGTAGGGGTTTTGTACGCCTTACAGGGTGGGTCATCAAAGGTGCAAGAGTGTCTAAGGCAGAGGATAGAGTATTGTTGTAAGAAGAAACAGCCTCGTTGACAGATGTGGATGGTGCCACAGTAGAGAGGAGGTTTGAAACATGGGAGGATAGAGATGAAGGGTCAATATCGTGAAGATTCCTAGATAAATTAGATAAGATAGGGCGGGACTGGGAGGGAGGAGATTTAAGTGTGAAAGTTATAAGATGGTGATCAGAGGAGGGAAGATCAGAGGCAAGGAAACTAGAGGGTGAACAGTTGGAGGAGAAGATGAGATCAAGACAGTGACCATTTTGATGAGTGGGGGAGGTGAAGCATAGTTGGAGATTAAAGAAGGACGTTAAAGCGAGTAACTTGGAAATATAAGAGTTGGAAGGATCATTAGCAGGAATATTAAAGTCACCAAGGATGAGAGAGGGGGAGGAAGGATCATGGAAGAAGGCAAGCCAGGCATCAAAGTCACTGAGAAAGGATGAAAGGGACTTATCAGGGGGACGATAAATGACCGCTATTCGAAGAGGCAGAGGAGAGAAAAGGCGGATAGAGTGGACTTCAAAGGAGGAAAAACAGTGAGATTGAGGTGGAAGAAGGGGTTGAAATCTGGAGGAGGGAGAGAGAAGTAGTACAACACCGCCCCCATGGCCAGCAGGGCGAGGAGTATGTGAAAATAGATAACCGCCATGGCACAGGGCTGTGACTGAAGCAGAGTCATCAGGGCAGAGCCAGGTTTCTGTTATGGCAAGCAGATGGAGGTGACGCGACTCTGCCCTGCCCACTTGTTTTGGTATATCTTTTATCAATTTTGCAAAATTTATGCCTTTCAGCTCATATCCCAAATCTTTGCTCCATGTCTCTTTTAATGTCTCATAAGCACGTGGGGGAGTGAGCGACACCAGAGCTCTATGCAAACTCGAGATTGACCCCTGACCATGTGCATCCCCCCTCAGGAAGTCACGAAACCTCTGTCCCATCCTCGTGCCCAGGGCTGCCTGGTCCAAACTAAACCAATAATGATGTAATTGTCTATATGAATAATAATCTTTATTGGTTAGTGAGAGTCTCTTCTGCAAGTCCTGGAAGCCATACAGACCACCCTCTTCATTTACTAAGTGTTCAAGCAGGGTAATCCCCATTTCTGACCATCTATCAAATATCCCTTTCTCCAGTCCCGGTGGAAAATCTCCATTCCCTCGCAATGGGAGCTGATCACTAATATTGGGGTTGTGTTTCCACACCTACATAAGGAAACGCCAAATGCTTCTCAATGGTTGCAGCAATATGCTGCTCTGACAAGTGTGTGGTAGATTTTTTGTTTTAGCCTGCAAGAGGAAATTCAAATGCCAAGGCCCAAATAGTGTTCGCTCCCAACTAATCGGTGTGTATTGATTTGCATTAAACAACCAGTCCCTAAGATGTCTCAGAAGGCATGCCAAATTGTATCTTTTTATACAGGGTAGCCCTAGCCCGCCTTGAGCCCATCCATCACACAAATATTCAAAACGTAATTTTGACTTCCTCCCCCCCCCCCCTCCCCACAGGAATCTCCGACACATCTTATGCAGCTTTTGTAAATCTTTACCAAGCAAATGTATTGGCAACACCTGCAGAATATAAATATAAAGCCATCTTGGGAATATGATCATTTTAAATAGATTAATTTTACCTAATAAAGATAAAGGTAAGTGGCTCCATCTCTCGAGAGCTCGGCTGGTGTCCTGTAGCAGCTTTTCTATATTGATTTTATAAAGTTTAGTGGTATCTATAGTTAGGCGCCCTCCTAAGTATCTGAATGACTCCTCCGTCCATTTTAACGGGAGCTGTCTTTGCCTATCTCTGACTTGGTCCCCCTCCCTCTGCAGAACCTCTGACTTCTCCAAATTTAGCTTAAAGCCATAGAAGTCGCCATATTCTGCCATACATTCTAAGAGTGCTGTCAATGATGTTTCTGGTTGGATCACATGTGCTAATAAATCGTCAGTGAAAGCTGCTATTTTAAAGGTTTCTGTGCCCATCTTGACTCCTTGTATATCAGGTGTTTGTTGGATATCTCTGATCAGTGGGTCTAATGTTAGAACAAATAATAGAGGCGACAGTGGGCACCCTTGCCTAGTACCCCGATGTATTGGAAAAGGAGGGGACAGGATGCCATTAACCCACACCTGGGCTTGTGGGAGATAATAAAGTGCTCGGATCGCCTCCTGAAAAAACCCTTTTATACCATAAGCGGCTAACGTTCCAAATAGGAAACCCCATACCACCCTGTTGAATGCTTTTTCGGCATCGAAACTGACTAGCACCGACGGTATAGCTTGCTTAGACACCGCCTCCAAGGTTACCAATATCTTTCTCACATTTTTAGTAATAGTTCTGCCCTGTACAAATCCCACCTGTGACTCCTGAAGTATCCAGTGGTTAACACCGTGGCCTACAAACCAGGTAAACCAGGTTCAATTCCCACTGCAGCTCCTTGTGACTCTGGGCAAGTCACAACCCTCCATTGCCCCAGGTGCAAAATAAGTACCTGTATATAATATATAAACCACTTTGAATATAGCCATAGAAAGGAAGTGGAGGAGTGGCCTAGTGGTGGAGGAGTGGCCTAGTGGTTAATGCAGTGGACTTTGATCCTGGGGAACTGAGTTCAATTCCCACTGCAGCTCCCTGTGACTCTGCGCAAGTCACTTAACCTTCCATTGCCCCTGGTACAAAATAAGTACCTGAATATATATAAACCACTTTGAATATAGTTGCAAAAACCTCAGAAAGGTGGTATATCAAGTCCCATTTCCCTTTTCTTATCACCCTTTTACTCTTACAAGTTGAATGTTGTGTGCACACTATTTCTTCCAGATTTATTGAGACCTTCCTGGCATCATGTCCTAACTCAAGATGTAACTTTGACCCTATTGGCCATCTTTAGAAAATCCAAGTCCATAGGTATTCTCCTTCTGAGGCACAGATCTTCTTCTTGGACAGAGAAAGCAAACTGCTCCACAGCCTTTCCTCCCCTCTTTCCCCTGTAAATCATAATCTTTTTACCAGTTATTCAATCATCTGTTCATTCAGTCAGTCACTTATTTAGCTGAAATATCTACAGAAAAACTCACCATGCTTGTTCTGAACAACAACAACAAAAAAAATCAATGCAGCACTCTTTGGTTTGAACTATTTACAGTAAGTTCTTTGCTTATTTGTAAGAAAATATTTTGAAATTAAGAAAGCAAGTCTTTTATAGATATTGATCTGGCTTAACCTGCATTTTTAGTAGTCTAGTGAATGCACAATATGAGGACAGTACACTACTTTAGTGTATGTATTAACTCTGTGTGAATTAACTGTATATATTTGGCAATTTAGATGTGCTGCTGTGTGTTAAGGCAGTACGTAAGACAAAAGTAACAATAAATACATAATAAATATTTGCAAAAAAAAAAAGACAAATATCATTTTACTAAGCTGTGGTAAAAGGGCCTTTGCACTAGCAGCGGCGGCTGTTCTTGCTACATGCCACGGCCCCTTTTACCACAGCAGGTGAAAATAACCAAAAATGAAATGGCCATCCGGTACATTCACACTTGTTATGTGGCCATTTTAGGGGGGGAGGACCTTGGCTTGGCTGGCGGGGGTTGGGGTTCCTCACCAGCAAAGGTAGGCGACGGCAGGTTGGTGGCGGGAGGGGGGGGGGTCAAGAGGGTCGTTGGCAGGGGGGATCAAAGTTGGTGGCGGAGGGGTTCAGCAAATGCGGGGGGGTTCAAAGTTGGTGGCAGGGGGGTTCGGCAATGGCAGGGGGGGTCAAAGGTGGCGGGGGGGGTTCAGCAATGGCGGGGGGTCAGTGGTGCCGGGGGGGGGGCTAAAATGTGCCCCTCACCTTGGGCTCTGGACCCCCTTTCCGCCAAAGTCTGGCTACGCCCCTGCATGACACTGCCTGTGGAAATATTTTTTTGATATTTCCACTAGCATTGGAAATAGTGTGCGCTGGGGTGGAACTACCACCAGTACCCGGCTGTAGTTCTGGGCTGCCACGCTTGGAAACCCTTTAATAAAAGGGCCCCATAATTAATTGTGTATCAATGAGTTACTACCCATTTAAAACAGATAAAAACTGCTACTCATAGCTTTTATTTTTTTTCCCCCATACACTTCCTGTTAGTTGCTTGGCAACTGTAATAGCTTTAATGAGCTCTATGGATTCAGAACTACCTCCTTTAGATGCAACTAATTGTGTGCATGTGTGAAAAATGGCAAATTTAAAAAACTGATACTCTCCTCTTTGTTTAGGGGGGTTTTGTTTTCTTCATGGAAAAGTAGTATTTGTAGCTGTTGCTAAGTGACATTATAGTTCATGACAAAATGAAGTACCTTGAATGAAATGCTATAGCTTGTAGTCTGTGGAACTTAATCTTCCTTCCTTCCATGGGATTCCCCAGGGTTCTTCAAGCACAGGAAAAGACTTGCATCATGGTCCCTATAGCTTGGGACTTTCTTGAGGGATCTGAAACAAAGATACTCACCCTGGTAGGTCATGCTTCTACAGCAAATTATTTACTGAAATATTTGGCGTTGTGAAATCAGTTCATTCACGATACTGTTCTGCCAGTGAGATACAGCTTCCTCTGACTCCAATCTCCTTTTCAGAGTCTCCCGGCCTCCTCATTACAGAGGGAGAGGGGCTCTCTTTTTATTCACCAGTTGATGAATTCATTTCTTCTCAGAATTTTCAGGGCATCATACCATGAGCTCTTTTCTCCAGTGATATCTCCTTTAATAAAACACTTTGAAATACATTTCTGCTTTCAAATTTATGGATATAGGATTTCTCAACTTTATAGGCACACACACTCCCTGGAATTTATCCAACTTCTGAATGTATTTTCATTTTTTTATAAACTTCACAAATCTGGATGACCTCTACAAAAGCAAGAAACATGGGTTGTGTTACCCTCCACGAAGCATCTTTCTAAGATCCCATTGTGGTTACTCCCTCAGGGTACCAGTCACTCCTACTATAAACGTTGGACTATATAAGGGCAATTTTATAGCAGGTCACTTTGGTTTGGAGGAAAAGCAGGATCCTATTTTTAGTCTATTTTACAAAGACATACATACTAACATGTGGTAAACATTTAGCTTGTGAATTAGCACAGAGTAACTGTTAGTACACAGCCATAACAACAGTTACAACATAGTCATTACGATTAGTACATATCAGTTCATATGCTAAATGCTTATTGTGTAAGGGAGTGGGAAATGGTTGGAGAATGGATGGGTTATGGATATGAACAGCACCTTACAGCTAGTGTACAATAATTAGGAGGCAACAAGAACATCTGTAGTATCTATATTACAATTGACGGTGAAGGTAAAATGGTCGACCAACCCTAACACCCCAGACAGAGTACACTCCCACCCCTTGATACCCTCCAAATTAGGAAAAATAGACCTCCACACCCCAACAGCCCCCCCCCCCCCCAGTATCTTTGATACATTCTCCCAGACCATTACTCCCTTGACTCCCCTCCCCCTTGGCACCTTCAATAGAGATCCCCCACCTCCTTAACAGTGCTATGGCTCTTACCAGGAGTTCCCTGGTGGATAATGGGAGAGGGAAGAGGCCATCAAATGCTTCAGACCCATTGGTGCCTGGGTATAAAATGGTACCTCTAACCTCTAGTGATAGTATCACGATACTACCAGTAGGATTCAAGTACTCAAATAAAGAGCAGTCTGTCTCAACTAGATTGCAATCTCTATGTAGCAGAGACTATTTATATTATATATCTGTACTTTCTGCAAATATCTGTTAGTACTATAGACATGTTGAGTAGTACTAGTAGCAGAAACCACTTGGGAAGTGATCAAATATATTATCCATTTTCAATTTTGCTTGCATTAAATGACGTTAGCCTTGAGTTTTAGTGGGACATGTCCATTGCCACACATACTTTACAGATCCACAAGTACTTTCAGAAGCATGGCCCCCATAATTTTCAAAGAAAAACTATCCATCGCTGTTCTCTCTAATACTAGGACTAGGGGGCACGCAATGAAGCCACAAAGAGGTGAATTTGAAACAAATCGGAGAAAATATTTTTTCACTCAATGTGTAAACTCTGAAATTTGTTGCCAGGGAATGTGGTAGAAGCAGTTAGCTTAGTGAGGTTTAAAAAAGGTTTGGATAGCTTCCTAAAAGAAAAGTCCATAAGCCATTATTAAGATGAACTTGGGGAACATCCACTGCTTATTTCTAGGATAAGCAGCATAAAATGTATTGTACTGTTCTGAGATCTTGCCAGGTACGTGTAACCTGGATTGGCCACTGTTGGAAATAGGATGCCGGGCTTGATGGACCTTCAGTCTGTCCCAATATGCTGTAAAAGCATTTATTGATACTGACTCCTCAAAGACATGGAATTATTTTCAGAATCATATACAATGCAACCATTTTTACCCCCAGAAAATGTATTAGGAAATTTTCAATCTTGATTTTGCTGTTCATTAAAAATGCTGGACATTTAGTTTTGTTTTAATATCAATATTCTAAAATGTCTACAGAGAAAAGGTTATCACCAGAGTCTAATATTTGTACTTACCTTATTGAAAACATGCACAAGCTAACACAAAAAGTTAGAACACTGTCCCATTGAAACTGCACTAAGGAAAGAAAGGATCAGGTATTTTAAGCCAAGCTATTTTTCAAAGCTGAAAAAAATCAATCCCACTAATCCTTGTATAATAGAAACTGGGGTAAAGCCAATTTTTAAATCAAGGTGTGTATTTTTTTTTTTTTTTTTTTTTTTCTTTTTTTTTTTTTTATTTCAAATTTACATTTATGCAATACAACATAAATCAATCAAGATAACATTAAAGGAACTTAAATCAAAACGGAAATTATCCTACATTATATCGACCACAAATTATGATCCAAGATCTAGGAAAATAATTAAAATCAAAAAGCAATCAAATTAAGTGAACAGAGAGAAATGGCGAAGATTCGCAGCCGAATAGCGCTTAATACAGTGCCTATTACAACATTATTCTTTAGAGGTAATAAATTCTTGTAATTTTCCTGGGTCAAAAAAAATATATGATATAGATTCAATAGTAATAAAACATTTACAAGGAAACCTCAATTGAAAAGTTCCACCTAAACGGAGAACTCTTTCTTTTAGTAACAGGAAAACTTTTCTTCTTCTCTGGGTATCCTTGGAAAAGTCTGGGAAAATCTGTATTTTTGACCCAAGAAAAGTGGAGTTCATATGGCGAAAATAAAGTCTCAAGATGTTATTACGGTCTGTTTGCAGTGCAAATGTAGCAAGCAGTGTGGTTCTCTCAGTTATGACCTCCATAGAACTTTCCAGGAAGTCAGTTAAATTTAAAGCAGCTTGAGGATTTTGAGGAATATCACCCTTTCTTGCACCAGAAATATATTGTACTCTTATAATAGGAGGGAATCCCTCAGAGGGGACACCCAATATCTCATGCACATATTTCCTCAACATTTCCAGTGCTGGGATGAGTGGAGATTTAGGAAAATTAAGAAAACGTAGATTATTTATGCGAATTTGGTTTTCAAGGAAATCTATTTTACGCTGCTGAAAGTTGAAACTTTTCATCAACATTTCTGTTGAAGATTTCACTGCCTTAAAGTCATTGTCCAAAACATTCATTCTAGATGTGTGCTCTGCAACTTTAAAAGAAATATCTTTTTGAGTTTGCTTTACCTCTGCCAACTCTCCCGTTAGGATTCGGGCAATCTGTTGTACGTTGGAATTTAGGCCTTGTATCGCTTCCCATAAAACTTCTAGGGTAATAGCTGAAGGTTTTTTCAAATCTCCCAGCACGACAGAGGACGCATTCAGATTCACTGCAGGCAGTACACTTGCCTGCATCGATGTTCCTTCTGGCGTTGAGGAAGCAGCGGGGTCTCCGCAAACAAGCGCAGGGGACCGACTCCCGGATACCACGCTCCGTTCCACCGCTGAATCCTGCCTCTCTCCTGGCCTTGGGGGAACAGCCATTGGGGGTGGGCTCAACGAGACTCCCTCAGCGCTCAGGTCTGTAAGATTTTCCGGACCGCCCGTAGCGAAACCGCCAGCTCCCGGCGTCAGCAATCCCATCTCTGCCAGAGTCATCTGCCGCAACGGGGCTGGTTCCACCCTGCGCGCGGAGACAAGTGCACTGGGTTTACCCTTTCGCTTGCCCATAACGGCAAGCGAAACTCCGTGTGCAGGTTTCAATGGAGGGAGGAGAGAGCTCGGCGCACATCCGTTCAGCTAGACGCCATCTTGGCAGGTGTGTATTTTTAATGTGAGGAAAATAAGGGAAGATTCAGTATAGGCTATACAATTTCAGCCAAGCTAGATGTCGGTGAAAAATACTGATTCTTTCAGCTCACTTAATAAGCTTTATACACCAACCTCCCAAAGATTTTTCTTTTCTCATTTTGCAATTTTTTAAAAACTTTAAAAAACATTTTCTGATATATTTTTTGAAAACCACCAACTCCCCAGTGTCTAACTAGTATAAAAATTCTCCGTTGATACAAGCAGGAAATTTTTTCAGTCCAAAGTGGGTGTCAATCCTACATGCTACAATGCCAAACACCAGTAAATTTAAAAACTTTAGGAAATAAACGTATCTTATGGTGTTTCACTCATAGTAACATAGTAGGTGACGGCAGAGAAAGACCTGTACGGTCCATCCAGTCTGCCCAACAAGATAAACTCAAATGTGCTACTTTATGTGTATACCTGACTTTGATTTGTATCTGCCCAGCACTAGCCCCGCCTCCCAACCACTAGCCCCGCCTCCCCCCACCGGCTCTGCCACCCAATCTCTGCTAAGCTTCTGAGGATCCATTCCTTCTGAACAGGATTCCTTTATGTTTATCCCACGCATTTTTGAATTCTGTTACCGTTTTCATCTCCACCACTGCATGTCAAATATATCCACCAGAGCACCCTATTTTAGTCACTCCTTCATTAGGGATGCCAGTGTTTTCTAACTTTTCGTGCTTTTTCTCAAAGCATTTTAAACATTTTCACATAAAACATATAAATTGTGGGAAATTAATGCAGAGTACCACAATACATAAATACAATGGGAACAACATTCAGGCAGCATGATGTCTGGATTAAGTTAAATGCTGACACTGGTATTTAACTTAATCGATATATTCAGCATCTCTATTTATATAGATAACAGCGCTGAATATATGGTTAGTGTGTTCACTGTGCAAATAAATGTATAAATTATCTATTTGGGACCAAATTCTATATATGGCACTGAAAAATCAGTGCCAAAAAATATGAGCACTAAGGGGGGATTCTATATTTGGCGCCTAGAAAAACCACGCGGAAAATATTTCTGCCTAAGTGTATTCTACAAGCAGCACCTAGATTTAGGCGTAGTATATAGAATACACTTAGTTGATACCCTAGTACCTAAATCTATGCGCCTCCATTTATACCAATGAAAATATGGCGTAAATCCTTGCATATAGATTTAGGTGCAGAGGGCCATCTTCTATAACAGTGCATGTAAATTTTGGAATGCCCATAAAATACCCATTTCCCCACCCATAACCATGCCTATTTTTGCCTGTGCACATTAAAATTTAGGCACTGTTCATTACAGAATACACGTGAGTGATTTGCACACATAAATTTTAATTATTGTCAATTAGTGTTCATTGATGCTTGTTAAGTGCTGCTAACAAAGCTGATTGGCTCGTTAATCCAATTAAGTTACATGTGTTGTTATAGCATATGCTTGGACTTTGGCGCAGAATGCTAGGGGCACTATATAGAATCCAGGGTTAGGTGCTATGCTATAAACGGCACTCTGAGTGAGGAGTGGAGGAGTGGCCTAGTGGTTAGAGCACCAGTCTTATAATCCAGAAGTGGCCAGTTCAAATCCCACTGCTGCTCCTTGTGATCTTGGGCAAGTCACTTAATCCTCCATTGCCTCAGATACAAACTTAGATTGTGAGCCCTCCTGGGACAGAGAAATATCCAGTGTACCTGAATGTAACTCACCTTGAGCTACTACTGTGAGGATGTTATAATGCCGTTGTATCTGGTCGCCGCATCTCAAGAAAGATATAGTTGAATTGGAAAAGGTGCAGCGAAGGGCGACTAAAATGATAGCAGGGATGGGACAACTTCCCTATAAAGAAAGATTAAGGAGGCTAGGGCTATTCAGTTTGGAGAAGAGACGGCTGAGGGGAGACATGATAGAGGTATATAAAATAATGAGTGGAGGGGAACAGGTGGATGTGAAGCGTCTGTTCACGCTTTCCAAAAATACTAGGACTAGGGGGCATGCGATGAAACTACAGTGTAGTAAATTTATTTCCGATCTGACGAAGAAGGGCAACCTTCGAAAGCTAATCAAGAGATGTATTAAGTTATGTCCAATAAAAAAGGTATAATCTTATTTTCTTTTCCATGTTTTATTTTGTTTGATTTCTAGTAAATTTAAAACAAATCAGAGAAAATTTTTCTTCACCCAACATATAATTAAACTCTGGAATTCATTGCCGGAGAAAGTGGTGAAGGCTGTTAGCTTAGCAGAGTTTAAAAAGGGGTTGGACGGTTTCCTAAAGGACAAGTCCATAAACCGCTAAAAAATGGACTTGGGAAAAATCCACAAGTCCAGGAATAACATGTATAGAATGTTTGTACGTTTGGGAAGCTTGCCAGGTGCCCTTGGCCTGGATTGGCCTGGATTGGCTGCTGTCATGGACAGGATGCTGGGCTCGATGGACCCTTGGTCTTTTCCCAGTATGGCATTACTTATGTACTGAAAAAGGTGTGAGCAAAATGGAAATAAATAAATATATATATAGAATAGGGCCTAGCACTGGGATCAGCACCTAACATTTAGGTATGAGGATTTACAACAACTGAACCTTGGTGTAAATCCCTGTGCCTAAATCCCTGGAATGTCCATGACCCACCCATGACCATGCCCTCTTTTTGGATCTGCGCACAAGAATTTACATGGGCTTCTTTATAGAATAGCACGTAATAAGATTTACACGTACATTCTAATTATTGCTAATTAGTGTCTATAATTGATTATTAGTGCCCAATTATCAGTGCTAATTGGTTCATTACTTGATTAAATTGTGTACACAAATTGGGTCCATGCACAATTTTGTATGCCATATACAGAAATCCAGGTGTTGATGGCTGAACATTGCCGCTCTCTGGATAATTTTTAAACCTGTTCTCACTTTGTCCCAAACCAGTCTAACAAATAAATGGATGGTATTACGTTATCCAGCAAGTTAACCAGCCTGATATGATCTGTGCATTTTCTGAAAATACACTGGCTGCCAGTGAGCATATCACTTGCTTCAAATATCAGTCCAAATAATTCTATAAAATCTAAACTGTCCACATAAATCTATTCCAGGTAAATGAGAAGCGGCTGCTAAAAATAAAGGAAAACCTGTTTATATGAAGTTACTATTTTCAAAATAGGATACAATAAAGAGTTAAGAAAAAGGAAATACAAAATGAAAATAATCAATCAATCCCCAGGATTCTACGCAAGAAATCAAAGCGTATTTCATAACAATGTACATAATTAATTAGTTAACAAGCTAATTAGTGGTGATAATTGGATGTTGACAAGCAATTATCAACACTAATTGGCATTAATTAAAATTTACATGCACTACCTGCTAAGGGTATTCTGCAAAGCAGTGCACATAAATTCTAATGTGTGCTGCTAAAAAAGGGGTGTGCTTCTGGGCGTGAAATGGGCAGGTCGTGGAAATTCTGGAAAATTACAAGCAGGGTTATAGAATACACCTGCTCTGCATCTAACTTGGGGCCCTTTTACTAAGGCGCATAGGCGCCTACGCACATCCAATGCACATCAATTTGGAACTACCGCCTGGCTACCACGTACCCCGGGCAGTAATTTCATTTTTTACACGCATCCGATACGCACAGCAGAAAATATTTTTTATTTTCTACCGCATGGCGCTAACCGAGTGGTAATTGACAGTGCATGTGTGCTGACAATTACCGCCTGGTTAACATATGAGACCTTACTGCTAAGTCAATGGGTGGCGGTAAGGTCTAAGGCCCAAAATGGACGCATGCCAATTATTATTTTGCTGCACGGCCATTTTCGGCCCCCAAAAAGGCCTTTTTTGCAGGCGGGCTGAAAAATGGATCAGCGCATGTCCAATACACGCACCTACAACAGCGCAGGCCATTTTTCAGCGCACCATAGTTAAAGGACCCCTTAGGCCCTGGTATTTACACTAAGTTTTACTTGGTATAAATGGTCATGCCTAGAGTTAGGTGTCATCATGGCCGCTTGATGTATCCTATATACCACATGGAAATATAGGCTTATTCTATAAAGTATGCCTAAATTAAGATGTACTTTATAGAATGCGCTTAGGCAAATTTCATTTCAGCTCCAAATTTTTAGGTGTGATATCTAGTCCTATATGACTATATGGATGGTAAAGGCGGTTAGCTTAGCGGAGTTTAAAAAAGGTTTGGACAGCTTCCTAAAGGAAAAGTCCATAGACCATTATTAAATGGACTTGGGAAAATCCATTTTTTCTGGGATAAGCAGTATAAAATGTTTTGTACTTTTTTGGGATCTTGCCAGGTATTTGTGACCTGGATTGGCCACTGTTGGAAATAGGATGCTGGGCTTGATGGACCTTTGGTCTTTCCCAGTATGGCAATACTTATGTACTTATGTACATCTTACTCATCCCTTCTGGTACCCATGGACCTACATATCATCATTACTGAAACTGAAGTAGGTATGGGCCATAATTAATTTGGGGACCCTTTATCAACACTGTGGTAAAAAGTGGTCTTAAGGCCTTTTTTACTGCAGGGGTAAAATAGCTGATTTTTCTATTTTCACTATTAATGGCTCCATACTAATTTTCTCATTAGTGTGCGAGACCCTAACGCCACCTAATATCGAAACGGTAAGAGCTCAAGCACTAATGGGTTAGCCCAGTAGGGACAGAGAAAGTACCTGCATAAAATATGTAAACTGCTTTGGTTGTATCACAGAAAAGAGGTATATCAAGTCCATGACCTTTAACCAATTACCCCCGGATTCTATATAGCGTGCCTAGACATACGGTCCAAAATCCAGGTGTATTCTATAAAAACGTGCATAACTTAATTGGCTTAACAAGCAAATTAGCATTGATAACATCACTTAATAAGCAAAAATGAGCACTAATTGTTAATAATTATAATTAAATGCACAACTCACGAAAGGGCCCCTTTTACCAAGCTGTGGCAAAAGGGGACATGTGCTGGCGTCAGCCCGTGTTTTTCACGTGCACCGAGGCCTCCTTTAACCGCAGTGGGTAAAATGGAAGTGTCTTTTTCCTGCAGGAAATTGCCGTGTGGCCATTTCATGGGGGGGGGGGGGGGGAGAGGAGCCCTTACTGCCACGGTAAGGGCTCCCGTGCTAACCTGCTGAGCCAGCAGTAAGCCCACATTGGGCTTACTGCCGCTTACTAAGTGAGGCCCTGAGTGTATTCTGTAATGCACTGCGCATAATTTGTAACAAGCGCAGGCAAAAAGGGGCATGTTATGGGCAGGGAAATGGGCTTTTTGTGGATGTTCGAAAATTTACATGTGTAGTTATAGAATATGGCCCAGTGCTTGCAAATCTATGTGCTTGGATTTATGTCACATTTTCGATGGTGTAAATGGAGACAAGTAGTTCTAGGCACTGGGATATCAATTATGCATATTCTATATACCGTGCCTGAATCTAGGAACCGCTTATAGAATATGCTTAGTCGGCAATGTTTTCCATGCGGATTTTTTAGGCACCATATATAGAATCCCCCCTAACCTTAGCACAGAACACACCCACTCTCTGCCCTGAGACTTGCCCCCCTAGTATGAAAAAGTTCAGTCTAAACTGAACTGCAATGATTTTGCTGCATATTTTGCCAACAAAATTAAAAGTCTCTGCCAGGATTTACAGGCAATCCCACCCAATCCCCAACCAGTCAGCCATGGGTGCACAAACTCACCCCTCCTGACAGAAACATATGGGACACTTTTAACCCAATGACAGAGGAGAGCCTTGACAAAATCCTATGAGACCTTCGACCAACTACCTGCTTCCATGCCCCCTGCCCATCAAAGATAGTACAGAAGGCGCCACAAAAATTGTGAACACCTCTTTCTCTAATGGGCAGCTACCAACAGCATTAAAAAGGGCAGTGGTCTGCCCTCTACCAAAGAAAAACAACCTTGACCAGGACAAACTTGAAAGTTACAGGTCAGTATCCAACCTCCCGTTTCTAGGGAAACTCATAGAACAAACAGTCTCTGTTCAACTTAATGATTGGCTAGAAAAGAGAAACTGGTTAGATCCATGTCAATCTGGATTCAGACCCGGTTATGGAACAGAAACGGTCCTCATATCCCTACTAGATGATCTTCACAGAAACTGAGACAAGGGATTCGCCTCGATGTTAGTAATGCTTGACTTCTCAGCAGCTTTTGACACTGTGGATCATGATATCATGCCTGCACGACTGACAGAATCAGGTATCAATGGAACAGTACTTGCCTGGTTCAGATCCTATCTATCAGACAGGCAACAATCCATAATGTTTGGCAACAACTCATCACCAGCATGGACACTGACCTGCTGGATATCTTGTATCAATCTGCTTTCTTCTGCTATTGAGTGTTTAAGAAAGAAAAAATGCATGCATAGTTGTCATTTTCAGTAGTATCTGTGCTATTTAGCCTCCTTTGACTGTTCATACAGATAACAGGTAGAAAGTAACAAAGGGACATTTAGCCTGTGTATTTTTAAAAGGATACAATGTGCCTTTTTTTTTTTTTTTGCCTTTGCAAACTGATGACAACATTCAAAGGCTTAAACTGCAAATTGTTGAGGCTATACAAAACTGGCCCATTAACTCCCTAAATTTTTATTGGAATCTGAACCATACCATAGCACAGCCTAGTATGCCTACTGCATGAGTTTATGATATAGATCTGAAATAGGCATTTGGATTAATAATATAAAAAAATAAAAATTAATATCGTGAACAGACTAAGCAAAATTGCATTTGCACAGATCATTATCTGTGAAATTTTGCATGCTAGAAAATGCAAATGAGATAGGAAAATTGCTGTTCTTGAATGCATATTAAGTGCTGAAGTGCTAACTTTCACAGATTGAGCTGAAATATTCCTTTTTCATCAGTGCTAAATATATACTTTTACTTCTGGTTACGAAGTAGAATAGATCATTTTTATGCTCTAGGTGTTGCTTCAGTTTAATTTGCAGAAGATGTAGAAACGGTACTTACAGAACATTTTACAGTATGTTAATATGTTTCACATTTTCTTTTTCCACAGGCATCAGATGATTTAGAAAGGATTTATTTCTTTAATTTAGCAGCCTGCAAAGCTACACAGTCTGCAGGTTTTTTTTGGATCATCTTTAAAAGGGAAAGCAAAGTTATCCCAGGAAAAAATGCACGCAGAGGTTTGCAACTGTTTTTATTCTTTCCTATAAAGCAGAAATTGGAAAAATTATTCAAACAATGTTGAGAAATGTCTATTCATCTGGACGCAAAATAACTCTCTAAAAATATTTCAGAATGAGCTGAAACTTGGAAGGTGGGATAAAGACACATCAAGTTTGAAAATGGGCCATATAAGGTTAGGGGTTCCAGAGAAAAAAAACCATCTCCCTAAAAGAATAGTTAAGCTCTGGAACTTGCTGGCGGAGGATGTGGTAACAGCGGTTAGTGTATCTGGGTTTAAAAGAAGGTTTGGACAAGTTCATGGAGGAAAAATCCATAGTATGTAATTGAGACGGACATGGGGAAGCCATTGCTTGCCACGGGATTAGTAGCATGGAATGTTGCTACTAATTGAGTTTCTTCCAGGTATTTGTGACAGTAAAATTGACTTACAGCGGGGCATGCTGAGGTATCCCATATTAATTTTGGGATGTGCATGTGCTACCCTGCGCTAAAATATAACATTTATTTTTTAGTGCCAGGGCAGGTCTGGGGGTGGAGAGTGCATGTGTTCTGAGCTAATTGGTTAGCGCAGTCACATTGTTGCATGCAAACCAATTAGCTCGTGCTTAGGGTGTGAGTTCTTACCACCTGATGGGTGGCGGTATGGGCTCACAAGCTAATGGCAAAGTTAACGTGTGGACCAAAAATAAGGGGTGAATCAAAACATAAACCAGAACCATATAAAATAACTCAAAAATATTTTGTTACTAGTAATACATTTATAAAATATACAAACTTTTATTCAAATTGCTATAAACCTTTACATTTATAATTCCCTCTCACACTAAGAAGATGAAATGAAGGAATCTGGTGCACTGAAAAGAAACCCATTATTCAATCCCTGAATCCTAACCAATGTCTATAACATCAGGTGCTGCAGTCCACAAGTATGCTCCTAAACCAGTGAAGATCAAACTTTTAATGCTTCCAAAGTTAGGGCCTGTTTACTAAGTCGTGCTAGTGTTTTCAGTGCACGCTAATTCTAGAGACACCCATCGTGTGCTAATTTTTAGTACGTGCTAAAAATGTTAGCGTGCCTACAATGCGGCTTAGTAAACAGGGCCCTTTTAATGTCTTAATTAAAGTATGCCAAAATATTATCATTTGTTCAGGGATATCCAGAAGCAAACCTCCTTGATCAGGGCTATAAGAAAAAAGCCCATAAGGGAATTCACCCTCTCCTCTTTCAGACTCCACAGAATAAAGAGTTCTCCAAATCTTCTTTTATCAGCAATAAAATCCACAGGCCAGAGTCTGTCTTCTATATAGATCTATATTTCACCACCTGGTTTCCTCAGGAGGAACAGAGTTCACCCAGGACAGATTATGGACCCCAGTCTGATCGAACCTAACGGCCAAGAAATGTCAATGACATTAACTTTGAAGCATTAAAAGCTTGATCTTCACTGGTTTAGGAACGTACTTGTGGACTGCATGTTAACAGACATTGGTTAGGATTCAGGGATTAATTAATGAGATTATTTTCAGTGCGAAGGAACAGAGTGGGAACAGAGCCAGGCTCTTCAAAACAGACCAGAAACGCTGGATATCAATCAGAATCTTTATTGGATGGTGCCTTCCTCAGGAGTCTCATTGTCTGTGTATAGGAGTATGGATCCTCAGTGTTGAGATTCTGAGTGGTTGTGGTCTTTAAAAAGACCCTTGTTACGTATTTGTTGTTTTGAGCGTTGCTGTAGGGCTGATCAATATCCAGCATCTCTGGTCTGTTTTGAAGAGCCAGACTCTGTTCCCACTCCTTCTCCTGTTATTCTCCGTGGGACAATTGTGTTCTTTCCATTTGCTTTGGTTCCGATTGCATTATTTGTAGTGCACCAGATTCCATCATTTTGTTTCCTCACTTTGAGAGTGAATTTAAATGTACAGGTTTATAGCAATATGAATAAAAGTTTGTATATTTTATAAATGTATTACTAGTAACAAAAACATTTGAGTTAAAGTTAATATGTGGCCATTAATAGGTACTATAGAAAAATCAACCATTTTACCCCAGGGGTAAAAATGGCCTTAGCATGTGGGAATGACCCCGGTAAGGGTGCTAAGGCCACATTTTACTGCTGTTTGGAAAAAGGGCCCCTTAGCTTGCATATATAAAAGCTAACACCTTCCTACAGGCTTCCTCTGTAATAGTGCTTTGAATAAAACATTTTTCCTCTAAAGAGAATATGACAAACTCATTTTTGATTGTTTGCAAATATTTACTGATAAATCAGGTAACCGGAGATAGCTCATTAGCATTTTATGCCTTGAGTTTCACCAAATGCTGCAAGCTAATTAAGGAATATTGGACAACAAAACAAAATGAAAAATCCTGAAAACAACACGAGAAACTAAACAGAATGGATTTTTTAAGGAATATTACAATATCTTATTCAAACATCTGCTGCTTTTATCATAGTAAAGAGTCATTTTAACATGGCATCAAGCACAGTGTGATATGATATATCTAGTTTAATTGAATTAGCTGAAAGTCTAAGAAAACATGGGAGTTGTATTCAAGTTACATAAATCACACTAAAAATTGATGACCCTGTCACAGAATATCAACACATTTGTAATTAATAAATAGAAACCCCTTATTCTCCTTGGTAGATGGCACTGGCAGGAAAACAGGATCCATGAGGTAGAATCAAGGCAAGACAAGTGGTTGAATTTTCCTTTAAAAGTTATTAGCTAAAAGCAGCTTTCTGCATATGATGGTATCTCTGGTGATTCTACATTAAACACTTTTAGTATGGTACTTTGAATATCCCAGTCATGCAGAGGTGGGACAGCTGAAATGAAATATTTGCAAAATATACAGAATAGCTACGTTTTCTAAGAATTAGATGTCCAGTGTTTTAACAGATGAAATCTGAACTGTAGGGGACCCATGAAGGTACTAAAAATGGAATGGACCTTGCAAGGCATGTGGCAGGAAGTGATGCTAGTTGTAGTGGACACCAGTCTACAATAGCTGTAGACCCTTACTGGCCGATATTCAGCGGGTGGTGGTCATTGTTATGTACACTTCTGGCTGTATGCCTAGATATTCAATGCCGGACCATGTCCAGGCACCAACATTGAATGTTTGGTTGCATGTTGCCAGATAAAACTTATGTGGTTAAGGGCCCCTTTTACCAAGCTGTGGCAAAAGGAGGCCAATGCTGACATCGGTGCGTGTTTTACATGAGCGCCGAGGAAAAATGAATTCTTACCTGATCATTTTCTTTCCATTAGTCCCAACAGATCAATTCAGAGACTTGTGGGTTGTGTCCCTCTACCAGCAGGGGGAGATAGAGAGAACCTCCAAGGTTTGCTATATGTGGACCTGTGCAGCCAGCTGAACCTCAGTATGAACGATACCAAAGCAGTGGAATGGAAACAATAGAAAACTCTCCTGACATTGTCAGACCAATTGCCCAACATACTTCCACCATTTCTATATTTATTTATTTTTTGATCAAATGAAGGAACATTCAGAACAACGGAACCCGAAAAAAACCTAACCAACCGCAACAAAACCACAGATAGTAAACCCGGGGGGGGGGGGGGGGGGCCTCTGGATTGATCTGTTGGGACTAATGGAAAGAAAATGATCATGTAAGAACTAATTTTTCCTTCCATGGTGTCCCACGGATCAATCCAGAGACTTGTGGGATGTACCCAAGCAGTCCTCAAGTAGGGTGGGACACCCCCAACCCGGCAGAAATCACAGACGAGCCAAACACCACATCTTGACGACCTGCCACATCCACCCGATAATGACGAGTGAATGTAGGGACTGAAGCCCATGTAGCTGCCCTGCAGATATCTTCCAGAGAAACCAAATGGGATTCTACACAGGAGGAAGCTTTAGCTCACGTAGAATGAGCACGAACTTGCAAAGGGGCTTGCTTGCCCAATGCCACATATGCTGAAGTGAAGGCCTCCTGCAACCGACGGGCTATGGTGTCCTTGGACGCCATATGACCTTTCTTACTGCCTCCAAAAAGGACGAAGAGATGGTCAGAAAGACGAAATTCATTTGTCACCTCCAAATACCTAAGAGCCCATCTCACGTCGAGGCAGCGAAGAGCCCGGAATTGCTCAGGGTACATAAGTACATAAGTAATGCCATACTGGGAAAAGACCAAGTGTCCATCGAGCCCAGCATCTTGTCCACGACAGCGGCCAATCCAGGCCAAGGGCACCTGGCAAGCTTCCCAAACGTACAAACATTCTATACATGTTATTCCTGGGATTTTGGATTTTTCCAAGTCCGTTTAGTAGCGGTTTATGGACTTGTCCTTTAGGAAACCGTCCAACCCGTTTTTAAACTCTGCTAAGCTAACAGCCTTCATCACATTTTCCGGCAATGAATTCCAGAGTTTAATTACACAGATTTGTTTTAAATTTACTACACTGTAGTTTAATCGCATGCCCCCTAGTCCTAGTATTTTTGGAAAGCGTGAACAGACGCTTCACATCCACCTGTTCCACTCCACTCATTATTTTATATACCTCTATCATGTCTCCCCTCAGCTGTCTCTTCTCCAAGCTGAATAGCCCTAGCCTCCTTAGTCTTTCTTCATAGGGAAGTCGTCCCATCCCCGCTATCATTTTAGTCGCCCTTCGCTGCACCTTTTCCAATTCTACTATATCTTTCTTGAGATGCGGCGACCAGAATTGAACACAATACTCAAGGTGCGGTCGCACCATGGAGCGATACAACGGCATTATAACATCCTCACACCTGTTTTCCATACCTTTCCTAATAATACCCAACATTCTATTCGCTTTCCTAGCCGCAGCAGCACACTGAGCAGAAGGTTTCAGTGTGTTATCGACGACGACACCCAGATCCTTTTCTTGGTCCGTAACTCCTAACGTGGAACCTTGCATGACGTAGCTATAATTCGGGTTCTTTTTTCCCACATGCATCACCTTGCACTTGCTCACATTAAACGTCATCTGCCATTTAGCCGCCCAGTCTCCCAGTCTCGCAAGGTCCTCTTGTAATTTTTCACAATCCTGTCGCGAGTTAACGACTTTGAATAACTTTGTGTCATCAGCAAATTTAATTACCTCGCTAGTTACTCCCATCTCTAAATCATTTATAAATATATTAAAAAGCAGCACAGACCCCTGAGGAACCCCACTAACTACCGTTCTCCATTGTGAATACTGCCCATTTAACCCCACTCTCTGTTTCCTATCCTTCAACCAGTTTTTAATCCACAATAGGACATTTCCTCCTATCCCATGACCCTCCAATTTCCTCTGTAGCCTTTCATGAGGAACCTTGTCAAACGCCTTTTGAAAATCCAGATACACAATATCAACCGGCTCCCCTTTGTCCACATGTTTGTTTACTCCTTCAAAGAATTGAAGTAAATTGGTCAGGCAAGATTTCCCCACACAAAAGCCGTGCTGACTCGGTCTCAGTAATCCATGTCCTTGGATGTGCTCTGTAATTTTGTTTTTAATAATAGCCTCTACCATTTTCTCCGGCACCGACGTCAGACTCACCAGTCTATAATGTCCCGGATCTCCCCTGGAGCCTTTTTTAAAAATGGGCGTTACATTGGCCACCCTCCAATCTTCCGGTACCACGCTCGATTTTAAGGATAAGTTGCATATCACTAGCAGTAGCTCCGCAAGCTCATTTTTCAGTTCTATCAGTACTCTAGGATGAATACCATCCGGTCCAGGAGATTTGCTACTCTTCAGTTTGCCGAACTGCCCCATTACATCCTCCAGGTTTACCGTGAAGTCAGTAAGTTTCTCCGACTCGTCCGCTTGAAATACCATTTCCGACACTGGTATCCCACCCAAATCTTCCTCGGTGAAGACTGAAGCAAAGAATTCATTCAGTCTCTCCGCTATGTCTTTGTCTTCCTTGATCACCCCTTTTACCCCTCGGTCATCCAGCGGCCCAACCAATTCTTTTGCCGGCTTCCTGCTTTTAATATACCTCTTGGCCTTCTTTATTTGCGCCTTGCATTTGCTTTGACACTCCTTAAGCTGCTTCTTGTTATTTTCAGACGGTTCCTTCTTCCATTTTCTGAAGGCGTTTCTTTTAGCCCTAATAGCTTCCTTCACCTCACTTTTCAACCAGGCCGGCTGTCTTTTGGAGTTCCGTCTTTCTTTTCTAATTCGCGGAATATGTAGGGTAATCTTCCTGGCGGAAGGCTGGCAAATGCAGTGACTGCCCCAAGTGGAAACGAGAAACCACCTTGGGCAAAAATGAAGGAACTGTCCTAATCGATATCCCCACCTCCGTAAAACGCAGGAAGGGGTCTCTGCAAGAAAGGGCCTGCAACTCTGAAATTCTCCGAGCAGAAGTAATGGCTACTAGGAAAATCGCCTTCAAGGTGAGATCCTTAATTGTAATCCCCGATAAGGGTTCGAAAGGAGGACACTGAAGTGCTTTGAGAACTAGATTAAGGTTCCAGGATGGCAGAACTGGCACGTGAGGAGGGCGCAAACGATTTACGCCCCTCAAGAAATGAACCACATCCGGGTGGGAGGCAATGGACGCCCCCTGAAGCTGGCCTCTAAAACATGCCAGAGCTGCCACCTGCACCTTAAGGGAACTCAACAAGAGTGATTTTTGTACAGCCTCCTGAAGAAACGCGAGGATAACCGATACTGAAGCCGCTGACAATCCCGAACTCGCACACCACGAATTGAAGGTACACCACAACCTAGCATAAGCTATCAAGGTGGATCTTTTCTGAGCCTACAGCATCGTAGCGATAACTGCGTCTGGATACCCTTTTTTTCTCAACCTTGCCCTTTCAAGGGCCAGGCCGTAAGACCAAAGGGGGAGGGATCCTCCATCGTGACTGGCCCTTCAGCAGGAGGCCGTCCTGCGCCGGTTGCAGAAAAGGACGATCGAACAGAAGCCTGATCACATCTGCATACCAGGGTCGTTTGGGTCAATCCGGGTCCACTAGGATCACTCGACCGGGATGACTGGCAACGCGAGTCAGTAACCTGTCCACCATTGGTCATGGAGGAAAGGCATACAGCAGGCCCCTGGGCCAAGGTTGAAGAAGGGCATTGATGCCTTCTGAGCCCAGCTCTCGTCCCCTGCTGAAGAAACGGGGAACCTTTGCATTGAATGCGATGGCTATTAAGTCCTTCTCTGGCATCCCCCAACGGGCAGTTATCTGATCGAAGGCCAGAGGAGAGAGCATCCATTCCACCGGCTCCAACTGGTGGCAACTGAGAAAGTCCGCTTGCACATTCTGTGACCCCACTATATGAGCTGCTGTCAAGAAAGAGAGATGAGTCTCTCCCCAACGGCAGATCAGAGCTGCCTCACGTGCTAGGGGTGCACTCCTGGTGCCCCCCTGACGGTTTACATATGGCGACCGCCGTCGCATTGACCAAAAGAACTCGAACTTGGCATCTGCAGAGAAGAGACAGAAACTCACGAAGGGCCAAACGAATTGCCCGTAACTCCAAGCGGTTGATGGACCATGACGCCTCCGCCGAAGTCCAAACGCCCTGGGCCGTCTGTTGCAGGCAATGAGCCCCCCCCCCCCCCCAGCCAGACAGTGACACATCCGTGGTCACTATCTTCCAATCTGGGGTTACCAGAGGAATGCCCGACACCAGATTCTTTTGAATGAACCACCAGTGCATGATTGTGTGAAGACGGGCCGAACATGGCACCTGAACCTCATAATCCTCCGAGAGCAGAGACCAATGGCTCAGAAGGTGCCACTGGAGGGGCGCATGTGCGCTTTGTCCCACTTTATCACATCCAAGGTGGAGGCCATGGAACCTAGAACTTGTACATAGTACCAAGCCCGCAGGTTCGAAGTTTGAAATGGCGTTCGTAATCAGATGCGGGTTGCATACAGTAGGAATAAAAATCTCAAAGAGCATCTTAGCCCTGTAATGTTATGCGATACAGCATTTAGCCAACAAGAGATCAACCCAGGGCACTTTAAATGTGGCAATTGTACATTCTGCCAGATTATGGAAGAAACATCTGAGTTCATTAATCCCGTAGACCATAGAAAATATACACTGAGGACCCATTCCACTTGTGCTTTGGACAGTGATTTACAATCTAAGATGCCCTTGCAACAAAATATATGTCGGTCAGACATCTAGAAAGTTAACGACCCGTTTAACTGAACATAAGAGTGCCTTACATGTGGATAGGATCGGGACACCTTTAGTGGCGCACTGTAAACATCAGCGTCACAGTTTTGATGACTTTAAGTGTGTAATTTTACAATCTGTCCACCGTTCCAGTAGAGAAGGAGACAATCGCAGGGCATTG
Organism: Microcaecilia unicolor; assembly: GCF_901765095.1. Taxonomy (NCBI): domain Eukaryota; kingdom Metazoa; phylum Chordata; class Amphibia; order Gymnophiona; family Siphonopidae; genus Microcaecilia; species Microcaecilia unicolor. The sequence goes on along the minus strand of NW_021963330.1, from coordinate 46,702 downwards.
CTGCAGCATGAACAGAAGTGGATTTTCCGACTTAAATTGCTAGAACTGAATGGACTTAATTCACGGATAGAATGGTGCCATTTTTTCTAAGACGTTGATACTTACAGGCGTCCTTAACAATTTTCACCAAGCAATGAGAGCGTCCTACGTCACTAACCATATAAATATGAGGCCATGTTTAAATCATTCTTTTACTTACAGAGGCACGGAAGAGGCAACTTTAGCCAGTTTCAAGTACTGTTGTTAATTGATTGCTTGATAACTGTTGCTACCGCGTTATTACGTGGGAGTGATTTTGCCCTTATTCTCCATTTGCAGAAGCAGCCCCGCCACTAAGACCCTGAAACAGTGACACGAAACGCTGGCTATCGTCGGCTTGTGATGTGGTGGAGAAGGAATTAGCTCCAGCAAAAGAAGTCATAAGTGCTGGTAGCAAGTGCGACTGAAAGATAAGTTTCCTTTCAGTTTTGAATAATTTTTCATGTAATCATAGTTGTTGAAATTTCCGATGCAGCAGCATTGAAATAAGAATCCTGTAACAACGAAAGTTATAGCAGCAACTAGCAACTTGACATTAAGATCGAAGGTTTTTTTTGGCCAATGATGAACAAAGGATTATTTAAGATCCATTTAAGCTCCATTAGATTGTGATCTAGGAGCTCTGTGAGGCCTTTTTTCCTTCGATAGATGCACTAGTTGATAACGAAGTGTATTTAGCTGCATTTTATTACATGGAAGTAACTGTTAGTTTATATTATGTGATTTAAATGGCCAGGAGCCTCTCTGGGCCATTAAAAGTGCTTTGAATATCAGGCAGATAATTTTTGTCCATACTGTATATTGACACTTAGTACCTTAAAGTCAGTATCAAGAAATTAAGTGGGAATCACTTGCCTCGTGAGCCTTAATTGGCTCCATGCTTCCTTTTTTTAAATTAAGCTTTATTTTCTACTGCTCTATTGCTTAAACTTCATGGTAGCATATGATTCCTGCAGGCCCTAAAACTCATGAGGAGCTATATGACAGTACTCTAGACACTATTTTAAATCTGCTGCTGTGATAATCTAATAGGATCCCTTAATAAAATATTACTTATTGCCTTTTTAAAGAAATTCACCCAAGGCTGAGTATAGCAAGAAAACCAGTTTCCTCTAATCCCCATATCAACTGGGACTCATAATGCTGTGAGTCAGTGATCATATCCCAAGTGGAATTGAGTCATGGTCATTAGGCAATGGTGAAACCTAAGGAGTAGAGTTCAGATCATAATTGCAGAGTCCCTAAAGGATCTGTGATGCATGGCCTCCAGATGAGGACTGCCACTGTAATGACTAGACTAAACTAAATTAGGAGATTATATAAAATGGGAAAAATCCCTGGGTAAATGTGAATGGAAACTCATGGTGCCAGCTGTCAGCTCTGGCTCCAAGTACACTGGATGTCCAAAGGAGAAGAAGGAAACTATTTCCTTTGATAGGGAAATACATACAGTATAACTAGAAGGTTAAGTTCTATGTACCAGTACCATAGCATAGCAGCATGATAAATAATGTCATTAGAAAAAAACCATCTGGCTTGGGTAATCTGCTCAGTTATTCTATCCACACTGCTAAAGATACTTGTTATGTGCCAGCCACACATTGTGATCACCTTGTCAAAGACAGTCTTTATCTTCTTCCTTTATACTCTGCCATATGTAAAAGTATCAAGATCCTGCCTAGTCCCCCCCCCCCCCCCCCCCCCCCGAAACCTGCCTTTCCTGTGCCTAACCACAAAGCTGTGTAATAATCTAGATAGACCGCAATATAAATTTGGCAATTCTAAAAACATCCAGCCTCCTAAGTCCCTTGTATAGTCTGCCAAATAGATCTAGCTATGTCACAGTTGGGGAAGGTGAGCCCTTGTACTGTGTCAAGGTTGGCTCTACCTATGCAGTGTGAGCATCATGCAGGCCCTCGTCGACGGTGGCTGACAGGACTGCCTGGCAGAGTCCGGGAGCAGGAGAAGGCAGGACCTGACTCAGACTGGCTAAAACAAGACAGGGGCAGTCTAGATGTTGGTTCTTAAAAGAGGATAAGCAAAAAAAAGGAGGTAAAAAAACCTCACAGTACCGTGAGATGTGAAACAAAAAGAAGTGAAGAGATACCAAGGAGGATACCAACTGACAACATGACATTTTTATAAGAGAGGAGACCAAAGAAGTTTTTGATTTAACAACAATTGTGTGCAAATTTTCATCGGTGTATAATATCACACTGCAGCATCAGAGATTGATCAAGACCCCTGAGGCAAGCCTTAGGGCCGAAACATGGCCATGTCAGGTCATTTTTTAGAAACCCAATTAAGTTTTTTGGTATCCTCCTTGGTTTTACCTCACTTCTTTTTGTTTCACATCTCACGGTTCTTAAAAGAGCCCATGGGGTTGGCTCTTAAGAGGGCCCTTGGGGGCTGGCCTGATGGAGTTGAGGCCAGGGAGTAGCCCTGGAACAGCAAGGCTGGAGACAGGAACAAGAAGGACTGGAATAAGCAGGACTGGAAGACTGGAACAGGCAGAAATGGAACAAGCAGGGCTGGAAGCAGGAACAAGAAGGGATGGAAGCAGATGCAGGCCAGGCAACAAACACTGGAGTAAGAGGAAATCTGCAAGCCTATTGCCGAAGCACTGGAGGAGTGTAGAGCACTGCCTTATATAACCCTAGCCAGGAAGTGAGGAGTGGCCTAGTGGTTAGGGTGGTGGACTTTGGTCCTGGGGAACTGAGGAACTGAGTTTGATTCCCACTTCAGGCACAGGCAGCTCCTTGTGACTCTGGGCAAGTCACTTAACCCTCCATTGCCCCATGTAAGCCGCATTGAGCCTTACATGAGTGGGAAAGCGCGGGGTACAAATGTAACAAAATAAAATAAATAAAATCTGTCAGCGCCACATCTAGGGCTATAAAAGGGAAGTGCAGCAACCAGGAAGTAAAGGCTCACAATACTCTTAGACATGGCATGCTGCAGGACTCTAGCAGCTTTCTGAACCAGGTGAGAGGTGTAACAGCTATGTCAGTGCTTGCAGTTGCACTAGGACTTCTAGTCTCTGCTCAAAACCTCAGCAGATGGCAGTCTGCCCTTTTGAATGCTTTTGTATTCTTATAGCATTCACTTTCTTCATGGATTCTCTCTTGATATGTTCCTCATGTTGATGTCGCTGATGTCAACCTATGGTTAGTGCCAGCACTTAAGGGAACTCAAAGGCAGTTCTTTTTGCCGGTGTGTCTTGCCTAAGGGGCATGACAAAAGGGCATGCTCCAAAGAATGCCCCGCTCAATGACTTTTGGAATGGCATTCTGGTCAGAAGAAGAGTTTGGGTTTGGGTTTTGGTTTCTCTGTAGTGCCTTGGAAATTGATTCTGCCTTCTCCTTAGCTAAGGAGGTAAAATGAACATTACCCACTAAATTTTCACTGCTGAATGTGCAGTCAGTAAAGGGAAAGCAAGTATCATGGTCTCATTTTAGAGGATGAGATTTCCTCTAATCCCCAAGTCAGCTGGTGCCAGAGAGAGAATTCATGAAGACAGTTGATAAACATGGATAATTCTTATATAGTAAGAAGTTAAAATCAAAGAAAGAGTATTTCCACTAAAAACAAAACTTGCTTTGGGGGTGTTAGCTATAGTGAGGGTATATAAGCACATAAGCACCGCCATACTGGGAAAAGACCAAGGGCCCATCAAGCCCAGCATCCCTTCTCCGACAGCGGCCAATCCAGGCTTCAAGAACCCGGCAAAACCCATTAAAAACCTTTTTAAAAAATTTTTAATAATGTTCAATGCACTTTTGCCTCAGGAATCTGTCCAAACCCCCTTTAAACTCTGTAAGGCCAGCTGCTGTCACTACATTTTCCGGCAACGAGTTCCAGTGTCCAACTACACGCTGAGTAAAGAAAACTTTCTCCTGTTTGTTTTAAATCTACCATAGTCTAGCTTCATCTTGTGTCCCCTGGTTCTATTGTTGTTTGAAAGTGTAAACAAACACTTCACATCTGTCCGCTCTACTCTGCTCATTATCTTGTAGACTTCTATCATGTCACCCCTCAGCCGCCTTTTCTTCAAGCTGAAGAGCCCTAACTTTCTCAGCCTTTCCTCATAGGGAAGTCGTTCCATCCATTTTATCATTTTCGTCGCCCTTCTCTGCACCTTCTCCAATTCCTTTATATCTTTTTTGAGATGAGGCGACCAGAATTGGACACAATCTTCGAGGTGCGGTCGCACCATTGAGCGATACAACAGCATTATAACATCCTTGTGTTTGTTTTCCATCCCTTTCCTAATAATACTCAACATTCTGTGCGCTTTCTTAGCCGCCGTAGCACACTGAGCAGAAGTTTTTAACGACTTATCCACGATGACTCCCAGATCCCTTTCTAGGTCTGTGACTCCTAACGTGGAACCTTGCATGACATAGCTGTAATTCGGGTTCCTGTTACCCACATGCATCACTTTGCACTTGTCAACATTGAACTTCATCTGCCACTTGGACACCCAATCTCAGTCTAGCTTTAGAGATGAAGCAGTTCTGAATGCAGAACCTTTGTAAAATACATGTAATAAGTTCATGCAGGAATGCAGATGTATTTGGTGTCACATACTGCTGGTGCATCCATTTTACCAAGCTAGACAGGTAGACAAAGAGTAACATCACCCTAGGTTTTACATCTCTAAAAGCAACTGTCTGTCTACATGTGTAGATACATATTTCAGAATGTATACATGTACTTGTCAACACTTACACGTGTATGTGACAAGAGGATCCAATTAAAGTGATAAATAAAACGTTATGAGGTGATGGTAGGCAGCACAGACATTAGTGCACTTGCCCTTTGAATCACTGTTAGTAACTACAGGTCCTAAGAATCAGGTAACTGGAACCTGCAGGTGCAAAAGACAGCACAGACAATTTTAAAAAAAGTGTATTTGTATTCCCAATGTTCCACCCAAACCATGCCCAAACTTGCCCTCTCTTAAAATCTCTGCATCTCTGACACCAGCATAGGCCCCCTTTTGCCGCAGCTTGGTAAAAGGGGCCCTCATTTTCTTACTCCTGTTACTCTGTCTTATCTATCTATGTTCCATCTTTGCTTACACCCTATGCTGTTTATTAAAATGTTTTATTGTGTATTGTGCTGACATCGTAAGTAGTATACTATGCCATACTTTGTCTTGTTTGAATATTTTCACTGTTGTAATTGTCTGCTGCTTATGTTTGACTTATTCTTGCTGTACACCGCCTTGAGTGAATTCCTTCAAAAAGACGGTCAATATATCCTAATAAATAAAGACTGAATAACTTTTTTATGTGGTCATTGCAGGGGGCATGCTGGGCAAAACCCAACATTTGCCACATAGTCTTTGCACTTACCATACATTGATGTTTGTGCTCAAAGTATAGTAAGTACAAAACTTTGCTGAAGGGTAGTAAACAGGCAGCTAAGCATGTGCTCATAGGCGCCCAGTATCGAAGGCTTGGGGAGGCTAAGCCTCCCCAGCCACAGCGAGCTGGCTCCTCCCCCTCCCTCCGGATCCGGTCCCAGTCCCTCACGTTACTGACCTGACTCTTCGTCTTCGGAGCTGTCAGCGCTAACTCTCCCCCGCTGCGCTGCGCTGGTGCTGCCGGCATTCGTGCTTTAAAAATGGCCGCCGAGACTTCCAGAGGCGGCCTCGCGAGACTTCTGCTGAAGTCTTGGAGGCCGCCCTGTAAGTCTCGGCGGCCATTTTGAAGCGCGAACCCCGGCAGCGCCAGCGCAGCGGGGTAGAGTTAGCAGCGCTGACAGCTCAGAAGAGTCAGGTCAGTGACGTGAGTGGACCGGATCCGGAGGGAGGAGGAAGAATTCGCCGAACAACTCGGGAGGGGGTGGCAGGGGAGAGAAGGGAGTCGCTGGGCATTTGTGGAAGGAGGGGAGAGAAGAGTCACTGGGTATAATGGGTGCATGCAGGGCAGGGGAGAGGAGGATCACTACTGGACATGGGTGTATGGAGGGCGGGGAGAGGAGGGTTGCTGTGTATGGGTGCTTGCAGGGCAGGGGAAGAGAAGGATCACTGGACATGGGTGGATGGAGGGCAGGGGAGAGGAGGGGAGAGAGAAAAAATGCTGGACATGGATGAAGGGGAGGGAAGAGTGAGGAAGGAGATGAGATGAGGGAAAAGAAAGAGAGGAGAAAAACTGCACATGGATGAAGAAAATAGGCAGAAGCTGAGGACCAGAAATGAAGAAGAAAGGAGGAAAGGAAAGAAAGAAATGGAAAGGAAGCCCTGGAAATGGAGTTAAGAGGACAGATAGCAGCAGAATCGGATACTGGGCCAGCATGATCAGAAAAACAGTCACCAGACAACAAAGGTAGAAAAAAAACTCATTTTATTTTCATTATAGTGTTTGGAATATGTTCACTTTGAGAATCAGGTGCTCAACATTAAAAGTTTATATTTATTTATTTATTTATTTACTTATTTATGGAGTGGTATCCCACATTAAACATGAATTAGGGTGTTTTGTGGCTCTACACATATGATATTATGATCCCTTGTTTCATATTGTTGACGGTCTGCATTTTCCGTATGGGTGGTATATTGGTGTATTAGGTTCTGCCCAGTGTAATATTTATGGTACAGTAAGGTTCTGAGTGTGTTTTTGCACAAAATTGTGCATAGTGTTTTGCAGTTGAGTGATTGTGGTTAGTATATGCTTTGAGCAACCACTTTATTCTTTGACATATGATACATATCTAATATCTATATTTAATAAAAGGTATTAATTGTGACTTTTATTTTTATTTATTTATTTTTTCTGTGTGTTATCAGACAATTATGGATTTAAGCTCCACCCCTGGCTCCACCCCTAACCCCGCCCCCTTTAGCCTCCCCAAACAGTTGGGCCACCGACCGCCTATGCATGTGCTTGTACCATAGAGCAGGGGTTCTCAACCCAGTCCTCAGGGCACACCAGACAGTCAGGTTTTCAGGATACTCACAATGAACATGTGTGAGATAGATTTGTATACAATGGAGGTAGTGTATGTAAATTTATCTCATGCATATTTATTGTGGACATCCTGAAAACCCGACTGGCTGAGGGTTCCCCCGAGGACTGGATTGAGAACGCCTGCCATAGAGTATTTAATTATTCTGATTTGCCTTTCACAAAATCCTTGGAAGTCTTATGAATTTGTACAGTGATGATTTTCACCTTAGGCATTAGGTCCCATGCAAATACAAAGTTATCTGGCTTTGTATTTTGTCAATAGAGAATATAATAAATGGCTTCATTTAATCCTCCCCCTCCCCTTGAAGAACATCCCTATTTTCTCTTCTCCAGCAAGCATGACTGAGATGGATCATCCAACCCCCCTGATTTATTTTTATCCATCAGGACTAAATTTAGGCAATCATTCAACCATTCCTCTTGATAGTTGTTTAACAAGCACCTATTTAAAAAAAAGGAATAGATTTTGATTTATGGAGATAACTAAAGATGATTTTCTAGTAGGAAATGATACAGGCAAAATGGGGGAAAACCCTTTGTAGGTAAAAACTTAATTTATGGTGTCTAGCATTTAATCACTTTATATTTGTCATATTAGAAAACAGAAAAAATGACAGCCTGTCACTCATAAAATGGAAAACAATAATCCAGTAAACCATGCTCAGCAACCTAATACAGACAAATCATACATAAACTAACATACTTCATCAACTGCTACATGTATTGCACATCTGTCACTGACATCTCTGAATAAAAGGAAACTATTGGTTAGGCATGTAGGGGGATATTCTGTAACTGGTCGCCACAGTTTAGGGGTGTAAAATGAGTGTTAATTCTATAATGGAATCTGGGTGCCAGGATTCCATTATAGAATACTAGAGGGAATCGGCATTAACGTATCAACATTTAGGTGCCACCCATTTACATCATGCCTACAGCACACGTAAGTAGGTGTTCTTAAATATTCCAATTTTCTGTAAGTTATGTGTGTAAATGTTGGTCCTGTCCAGGCCCCACCCATGCTTCTTCTCTGAGAACTTCCACCTTAAATTTACACGCTAGCCTAGTCCCATACAGAATGCATGTAGACTTTGAAGGACAGGTCAGAACATGCCCCTTGATATTTCTGCATACCACCATCTATATGTATATATAGAGGTCCTTTTACTAAGCCACATTAGAAAGTGGCCGGCGCTCCAGCCACTTTCTAATGCTGCTGAAAAATGGTCGCGGTCAGAGTTTAAAAAACAAAACAAAACACAGACTGCAGCCATTTTTCAGCTGCACTAAAAAGTGGTAGCATGAATGTGTATTTAGGAGGTGGTCAGGGCTTCCACGCTACCCTTGTGTTAATCAGGTAGTGCATGGTAATGTGCCAGTGCTACCCAATTAACCCAGGCACTACTACTACTACTATTTAGCATTTCTATAGCGCTACAAGGCATACGCAGCACTGCACAAACATAGAAGAAAGACAGTCCCTGCTCAAAGAGCTTACAATCTAATAGACAAAAATAAAGTAAGCAAATCAAATCAATTAATGTGTAGAGGAAGGAGGAGAGGAGGGTAGGTGGAGGCAAGTGGTTACAAGTGGTTACGAGTCAAAAGCAATGTTAAAGAGGTGGGCTTTCAGTCTAGATTTAAAGGTGGCCAAGGATGGGGCAAGACGTAAGGGCTCAGGAAGTTTATTCCAGGCGTAGGGTGCAGCGAGACAGAAGGCGCAGAGTCTGGAGTTGGCAGTAGTGGAGAAGGGAACAGATAGGAAGGATTTATCCATGGAGCAGAGTGCACGGGAAGGGGTGTAGGGAAGGACGAGTGTGGAGAGATACTGGGGAGCAGCAGAATGAGTACATTTATAGGTTAGTAGAAGAAGTTTGAACAGGATGCGAAAATGGATAGGGAGCCAGTGAAGCGACTTGAGGAGAGGGGTAGTATGAGTAAAGCGACCCTGGTGGAAGACGAGATGGGCAGCAGAGTTTTGAACCGATTGGAGAGGGGAGAGGTGACTAAGTGGGAAGCCAGCAAGAAGCAGATTGCAGTAGTCTAAGCGAGAGGTGACAAGGGTGTGGATGAGTGTTTTGGTAGAGTGGGCACGCCTACTGTCTGCACCCCAGACATGCCTCCCACGGCGAAAAATAAAAAATATTTTTTACTGTGGGTGTAGCATGCACTGCTGCCCAAATGACTGCTGGATAGGGTTACCATGAGGCATATTTTCAAAGCACTTTGGGAGGCTAAGTTCCATAGGTTTCTATGGAACTTTGGGAGGCTAAGTGCTTTGAAAATAAGCCTCCATATGTCCGGATTAACCCCGGACATGTCCTTTTTTTGAGGGCATGTCCAGGCAACCGGGCGGGTTTTGCCAATCTGCCCGTTTGTCTGGATTTGTGGACAAACGGGCAGATTGCTAGCCTCCCCTCCCCTTACTAGTGCCCTGGTGGTCTAGTGACCTCTTCCGCCTTCGGGGCAGGAAAGAACCCCCTCTTTCCTGCCCGGAGCGCTGCCCTACATGCATCCTACCTGTTGCTGATCCTTGGTGCCAATTCAAAATGGCCACTGAGAGTTGAAGTGACCTCACGAGACTTCAACTCTCGGTGGCCATTTTGAATCAGCGCCGAGGATCAGCAACAGGGATGCATGCAGGGCAGCGCTCTGGGCAGGAAAGAGGGAGTTCTTTCCTGCCCCGAAGAGGTCATTAGACCAAGAGGGCAGTAGTAAGGTGACAGGGAGGGGGGGCGAAGGGGTATGTGACAGGGGGAGGGGAAAATGTGACAGGGGGCGGAGCGAGGGTGTGAAAGGGGGCGGGTGGGGTGTGAAAGGGGCAGGGCATGTGTCCTCCTTTTGGGGGGACAAAATATGGTAACCCTACTGCTGGATGCCTCAGCACGCCCTGCAGTAATGCCCTTTTACTGCATGGTAGGCCCATGTTAGGCCTACCACACCTTAGCAAAAGGGCCTCATAATGCCTTTTGTATAAATTTGCTCTTTTATGGGGCAATTTAATAAGGATTTTTCATGTATAAACCCTGTTTTATACACGAGTAAAGAGCTTTTATAGAATTATCCTACATGCATGCTGACAAAAATAGGTGTGATTTTAGGTGACCCTGGTGTAGGTGTGTTTGGAGCCACATACAAGCTAAGCAACTTTTAGTCTCATGAATTTTGTTATGGATGAGAAAGAAAATTGAATTTGTCACAATATTTTTCATAGTTGAAGATTTTTTGCACTAATAGTTTTCACAAGAAAAACCTGTTTATTGGTTTGGATGAGTTTTTTTTTTCCATTGATAGAAGCTGTGAACTGTGATTTTGATGCTGCAACTTTATAGCTCCCACAGAAATTGATAGGTAGAAATTAGAGCATTCAAGGATAATATGTAGTCAGAAAGAGAGTACTTGGCCTAAGCCTTTTGGAACATCCTTCACCAGTATGAACAGAAGAAAAAAGACCTATTCGGCAGTACTTGAAAAGAAAGCTGTACTATATAGATAATGAAGAAGGAAAGTCATACATCTGAGACTGAAGAGAAGAAAAAAGAGTGAGGTGATTCACTGTGTCAAAGGTGAAAATGAAATGCAGCTGAATAAGAATTTAGGTGGCAAGAAATTTGCACTTAATGAAAGACATATCATTAATTGGAGACAAAAATAGTCTGTACGCAGTGTGCCTTTCGAAAGTCACACTAAGATCATGAAAGCCAAATAAATCTAAGTGATTTGAGAGTGGAAGACATGCAGCTCATTCTAGGAATCTGAAAGGAAATAAATGGATTAAACAATTTTCTAGCACAAAAAGGATCATAGATAACTTTTTCAGGAATAGATGTGTACTATAATCGATTTGAAAGAGTCAGGATAAAGTCTGCTTTACATGAATGAACTAAATACATGCGAAAGGAGAGAGAAGCCAGGTAACAAATCTCAGAAATGATAAGGATATAGTTGGGTCAAAGTAAGCATTATATAGGGAGACTGTGGAGGACTGGCTAAGATGGCGGCATGAAGCTGTCCGCTGAAACAGTTCCGCATACTAAACAAAAGGTCACTGTTCAGCTAATTCCCTCGCCGGCCAGAATATCCTCACCTATCCAGCAGATGATGGAACACTTTGCTGTCAGAGTCCCGCCACAGAAAACTGGAGAGGTTTGTCCTGCTACTGTATGGTGTTGGGTGAAGGAGCGCCCAACGCTTTGGGATAAGAAACATCACTTTTGTTGGAATGTATTGTATTTTTACATGCATTGCCTGTCACCTATTATTTCTCTGTGATTACTCTGTGACCTCTGATGTGAATTACTTAGAGAGGTCACACAGCTATGTAACTTCCTGTGGGGGTTAGACACAGCAGATGCAGCAGACACAGCACATGGAGCACATGGAGCTCATGATCTCTCCTAACCTGAGAGGATCTATGGTGGTGTGAGCATCCATTACCATCTAAGCACATGGAAGGAGCTGATAAGACAAATGTATAGTAATATGTAAATATAAGCCTGTCTGATTATAATCTAACTGCAAACTGTGAGTAAACAGATGTTTTGTTACTTCAACTTTAAAGTGACTCAGCAGTGAATTATTCAGGGGTGAATGAGAGAGAGATGAAGAAAGAAATTAACATTTCTAAAGCTGAAGCTGTGTGTACTAAAATCTGCTAATTATTTACTACAAATAATCCAACAAAAGGGTTATGGGCCCAGGGGCCAGGAATTGAAAAAGAAGAGAAATATTACCAGGCAGAAAAAAAGGCCACATTTTTCTCTTAAGTTTTAAAGGAAAGATTCAGTCTGTCTCTCTCCCCCCCCCCACACAGCAGACAGAAGGCTAACAAAATGGCTGAGGGAAGAAATTCACCATTGTTCTATTCTCTCAAGGTGCCTAAATTAACTGAGTTTAATTATCAGCAGTGGGAATTAAGATTCATATGTCTCCTTCGAGCAAAAAGATTAAATATATGCTTAGACCAAGACAGAACAGCTGAAAATATGGCTGAATGGGACAATGCAAACTATTATGTGAAGTGCATGCTTTTGGAAGCTCTCTCAGAGAAACAAGCCATATTAGTGGAGGGAAAAGATACACCAAAGGACATTTTATATAAACTGAGAACTATGTATGCAACTACATATGCAAAGCAGCAACCAATTTGGTTGGCAGAGTTGAATGAAACCAAATTAAGGGATAAAAGTAAATGTAATGATCACATTATGCATCTTATGTCTTCATTTCAAAAGCTAGAACTTTCTGGAATTCCCATGTGTGATGCATTGAAAAGAGCATTTCTTTTTACCTCACTATCAAAGAAGTTTGATGTTTTTAGGTCTGTAAATGAGGCCATTGAAGGGCAATCTTTTGAACAGACAACATCAAAACTAAGGCAGGAATGCATAATAAATGATTCTGAGGAGATGTGTTCTCAAAGTCAGTCAGAGAGAAATGAAACAAATTTCTTGGCAAAGAACAGAGGAAGGCGGAGCTATGGGAAAACTCCACCCAAGGGCAAGCTGATTTGCTACTCATGTGGAAAGGAGGGACATGTATCTAAATGGTGTAAGGAAACACAAAACACTCCCTCTAGCTCACCTAAGCCAATGGAACTAAAGAATTTTCAAACCAGGAAATGTATGAAGGACAAAGATAAACACAAGGGCTTTCTAATGGCAGAAAAATCTTTGACTATGGTAAATAATAATTCAAATGAAAGTACTTGGATTTTGGATTCAGGGAGCACATGCCATTTAACCAATTGTAAGGATTTCTTTCAGGAAATGTGTCCAGAGGAAGGTATTCTTAAAACTGCAAACGCAGGGACTGCTAAGATCCAAGCAAAAGGTATTGGATTCTTAAAATGCAAAGTGTCTAATGAAGTTAAAGAAATTCCTGTAAGTGATGTCTTGTATATTCCCCAAGCAGTTTGCAATATGCTTAGTGTATCTACATTAGATAAGAAGGGATTTGCGATTCATTTTGAAAACAGTAAGTGCACAATCTCTAAAAATGATGAAGTGTATGCTGAAGCTTTTATGCATAATGATGTTTATAAACTGAGCATTTCAGGTGAAGCCTCACATATGGCGCAAGTAAGGAAGAATGATGGTAAATGTAGTCTGGAAATCTGGCACCGCCGCCTGGGACATCGTGATTCTAAGGTGATCCAGGATCTTTACAGTAAGCAACTAGCCACTGACATTCAGATAAGTGCAAATGCTGGTAAAATGGAGAAATGCATAGACTGTGTTACTCAAAAAGGTGTGAGACCCTCATTTCCTGCATACACAGGAAATAGGAGTAATAAAGTACTGGACTTAATACACAGTGACTTATGTGGACCGTTTAATATCCCATCATTGGGAAATAACAGATTTGTGCTAATATTCTTGGATGATTTCTCTAGATATTGTGTGGCCTATTTGCTGAAAGAAAAAAGTCAAGTCACAGACATGCTGAAGAAATACGTAGCCATGGTGAGAAATAAATTTGAAAGAAAACCAAAGGTTCTTCAGACCGACAATGGTGGTGAGTTCACTTCACAAAGCATGCGCACATTTCTAGAACAAGAAGGCATTCAACATATCACAACAGTAGCTTATACACCAGAGCAAAATTCTGTTGCAGAGAGAAAATTTAGGTCACTTGTGGAAATGACCAGATGTATGCTGTCAGATAGCAATCTCCCTAAAAGACTATGGGGGGAAGCCATTCTCACAGCAGTGTACCTACAAAACAGAATGCCAACTAAAGGCGCTGAGCGCACACCACATGAGACATGGCATGGTAGGAAGCCAAACCTGTCACACATAAGAACATTTGGAAGTACAGCATATGCTCATATACCAAAGCAAAAAAGGCATAAGCTGGATTCCACAACAGAAAGGGGCATTTTAGTTGGCTATACTCCAGGACACAAAGGATATAGAATTTTGAATCTGAAAACTGGCATTGTTGGCATAAGACATGTTACATATTTTGATGAAAACAAAAGGGTTGATAAAGGCTGGATTATCCCAGATGAGCCTTATCATCCAGAATATGAAACTAGAACCATAATAGACATGCCAGTGTATATAAATGCCATACCAAGGCAGATGTCTGAAAGCAACTCATCTGTATCTAACGAGGAACAGGCAGAGGAAGCAGACACAGAAAGGATCATTGAAGAAGACAGTACAGTTGGAGAAGGGGAATCAATTGGAGAAGAACTCTCAGATATAGAGGATGCAGAAAGGTCGGACCAACCTGTTGTCAGACGCTCATCCAGGGAAAACAAAGGTGTTCCACCCCCAAGACTGTCTTACCTAACAAAGTCAGCAGAAGCTCAAGAGCCCTTAACATGGGATGAGATTGAGAAAATGCCAGCAGAAGAAGCTGCTGAATGGCATAAAGCTGCACAAGAAGAAATTGATGCATTGGATAAAAATAATACTTGGATTCTTACAAAATTACCTCCTGGCAAGAAAGCTATAGGATGCAAATGGGTATTCAAGTTAAAAAGGAATGCACAAGGAAAAGTGGAAAGGTATAAAGCCAGATTAGTGGCAAAGGGATATCTTCAAAAATATGGAGAAGATTTTGATGAAGTGTTTGCACCTGTAGTGAAACACACGACAATCAGAACACTTCTGAGCATTGCAGTCTCAAAAGGCATGCAAGTCAACCACATTGATGTGAAAACAGCGTTTCTTCACGGAGATATAACTGAAGACTTGTACATGGAACAGCCAACAGGTTTCATAAATACAAAACAAAGACAGCTAGTGTGTAAATTAAACAAAGGTCTTTATGGATTAAAGCAAAGTGCAAAATATTGGAATGAAAAATTGCATGAAATATTGACAAATTTGGGATTTAAGCAAGGTGAAGCAGATAAATGCTTGTACACTAGGTGCACAAATGGACAATATGCATACATTTTAGCTTTTGTTGATGATCTGCTCATTGCAAGCAAAAGTGAGCAAGAGTACAAGGACATTGTAAAGTGTTTAAACCTCAATGTTGAGATAAAAGAACTGGGTAATGTGTCATACTATCTTGGTATAGAAATTGAGAAACAAAATGATGGTTCTTATCTTCTAAGCCAGAAGCAGAAAATAAATGAGCTTATTGAAAGTTTAGGTATGCAAGATGCCCAAGTTGTAAGCACTCCCATGATCACTGATTTTCTGAAGGATGAAACAGTAAGAGAACCTTTACCAGATAACATCCAATATAGATCAGCCATAGGTAAGAAATTAAAGATTTCAGCCAATAGTAATCCAAAACTAATATGTTACTGTGATTCAGATTGGGCAGGGGATCATTCTGATTATAAATCCACAAGTGGATATGTGTTTATGTATGGAAATGTACACATTTCATGGGCCAGTCATAAACAAAGTATTGTGAGTTTGTCTTCTACAGAAGCTGAATACGTGGCCGTATCGGAAGCGTGCAGAGAACTGATATGGATTGAAAAACTTTTGCTGGATTTCGGAATAGCTGAACAGAGACCAATCCAGATAATGGAAGATAATCAGAGCTGCATCCGACTGTCACAGAATGACAAGGTTCAGTCACGCACCAAGCACATCGCAACGAAATACCACAACGTGCGAGAGTTGGCGAAAGAAGGGGTCATCAGTCTACACTATTGTCACACCAGTGAGATGACAGCTGACATCATGACCAAACCGTTACCCAGAGAACGTTTTGTGAATCTGCGTATAAAGCTTGGACTTTGTATGAATAAATAATTGCATGACAGTTATGCATGAGAAGGGGTTTGTTGGAATGTATTGTATTTTTACATGCATTGCCTGTCACCTATTATTTCTCTGTGATTACTCTGTGACCTCTGATGTGAATTACTTAGAGAGGTCACACAGCTATGTAACTTCCTGTGGGGGTTAGACACAGCAGATGCAGCAGACACAGCACATGGAGCACATGGAGCTCATGATCTCTCCTAACCTGAGAGGATCTATGGTGGTGTGAGCATCCATTACCATCTAAGCACATGGAAGGAGCTGATAAGACAAATGTATAGTAATATGTAAATATAAGCCTGTCTGATTATAATCTAACTGCAAACTGTGAGTAAACAGATGTTTTGTTACTTCAACTTTAAAGTGACTCAGCAGTGAATTATTCAGGGGTGAATGAGAGAGAGATGAAGAAAGAAATTAACATTTCTAAAGCTGAAGCTGTGTGTACTAAAATCTGCTAATTATTTACTACAAATAATCCAACAACTTTCACCTCTAGCAACATGTCCTCCCCCATGTCCAGTGGCAGCAGCAGCAGCAGCAACTTGCTTGCAAGACCCTACTCCAGAAGTGGGTCAGGTGCCGAGTGGAGAAGGTGCAGCTACTAGCAACACTACCACTATGGAAGAGATCCAGGGAGCAGTTGGAAATGACTCCCCCATGGGGATTACTTTGGAAAGTATCTGGAAAGCTCTGTGGAGCTTAGAAGCTTAGAGTTAAAAATGACTGCTCAAATTAAGCAGGTCCAGGAAGAAGTTAAATCTCTTCAACCATTATCTACTAATATTGTGAAGGATAATCTTGTTATTTATAGAAAGATTGAGTAAATGGAAAATCATTTTAGAAGACTCAATCTTTGTGTCTTAAATTTTTCTATATCTCCTAAGGTGACACCTGGTCATATAAGTATCTACTAGAAGTTTTGATATTTACCTTAGAGTTAATTCCTCCTTTGAACCAAATCTATTATATTCCTCTAAATAAAGAACCAGGTGTTCAAACAGGGGAGTGCCCACAAGGAGAAAACTTAGATTTAAATAATCTTACAGCTCTGTTGGAGCAATCAACATCTGAGATAATAGAACTGTCATGGGTCTGGGTTGATGAGCTCTTGGACCACAGTCAGGGCCAAAGCTAGAGGCCAAGTGTCCCTGACAGATGGCAGGCAAGACACGCTGGGGAGACCAGGGGTAACTAGAGTGTCTGAGAATAACTTAGTGACAGGTTTGATGGAAGCTGAACCTGGGGATGGCTCTGAAAAGAGCCCTTGGATGCAGGCCTGGCAGACCAGGACCTGGATCTGGAGGTGGCTCTGGAGATGGGAAAACTGAGGCAAAAACTGGAGGCAGGGACACTGAGGCAAGGGCTGGAGACGAGGCAACAAGCAAAAGGACCTGTTACGAAGGCACTGGAGAGAGGTGAAGACTTCCCTAAACTACTCCCTAACTAGGAAGTAGGGCATACAAGAGCAGCTCTTCGGCATGCACGCACCTAAGGAGACCAGCATTGGCCAGCACTGGGAGAGCAGCACACGCGGTCGTCAGGCTGAAGGGGAGAGACAGAACAACTCCGAGCTTTTTTGGCCTTGAGAAAGTTAGTTTAAAGGGACAATAAGATGTAGAGTGTAATGGTGGAGGGTTTTCTCGTGAAGCCTGTATTGATTTTTACATTGTTTCCTCTATATGATCTCCGTATCTTCTTTTCATTCCTTTATTGTTATACCTAACTCTGATTTGCTGTAACAAGTTATTACTTGTGAATATGTTTGCTGAATTAAAAAAATTAAAAATGAAAAAAAAAAATAGAAAAAAGCATTATATAGAATCCACCAAATTCTCTGCATGCTGTATATATGTGCATAAAAGTATTTCTGCTAGTATGTACAATGGGGGCAATTGTATAAAAACAATGATTACACTTAAGCACTTTATGCACATAAATATGCTCTCCACTTGAACCCTATCCCTAGGAATAACTTTACAATTCCAGTCCTTGTGTGCATTTATGCATGCATTAGTCATATACTCATAGTTGTATGCACATATGCACCATGATAACATACAAAGGGGTCCTTTTACTAAACTATAGTAAGCACTAACTTATGCTTCTCCCAGGTTAAAATGCACCACTGTGGGGAGCACTCAGGCGTCCTGCAGTAATTTTGGGATTGGTGCGCACTACCCACACGTTACAAAATATTTTAGTGCTGGGGGTAGAGAGTATACACAAACCAGGACTCAAAAGCCACCTACTTCAAAAAAGTGCTTTAACAAACAGTTGTTTCACCAGTATTTCACCAATATTCCACCAATATAATATATAATTTTTGTGTGTAGAGTACCCTCAGATATAAACCACTGTAACTGCAGTCAATAATGCTGCTAAAACGTGGCATAGCACCTCTTTCATTAGGTAACTCTCACTCTGTTTTTTGGGGGAGAGCAATCTCTGCTCACATTTTTTTATGCTTCCCAATCACCACAGTGCTATAAAATCATTTATTACTTTTAAAATATATACTAGGTGAAAAAACTGTGCACTTATCTCGTGAGTTCTTGCCTCCCTGGCAGAACTATATTGCCTTGTTGACACATTAAGCAATTGCCTTCCCCTGGAACCGCCCGACTCCCTCCGCGGGGTTTCAAATCACTTTCCTCAGGGACAAAGGGTTAAGGCTGCATAAATCACTTCTTCCTCTTTCATTCTGTCTCGCACACTCCACAGATCAAGGCAAAGCCTGCTTGTTGCCCCGTGGCTTATGAGGCATCCGCATCCATGTAAGGTCGGAAATGACGTCACTTTTTTCAACTAACTTTATGCAAACAATTCTAAAAACTGACAGAAAGACGAATGGCTAACAGATCTAAAAAAGCTTTTGAGATCAGATCAGATTATAGTGTTCCATTCCACATTTTCATTAAGCCCCAAAGGGTTCATTGTCTTTAAAGTAAAAATCCACCACTGCTCACGTCTAGCTAATGCCGTGGTCCGATCCGTATTGTTTATCCAAACAGGAATGTGGTCAATAATAAACCACCGTAGATCTGCGAATGTGTGTTTAAATTGTTGGCAATGAGGAACCAATGGAGCTGTCATAGTTTTTGTGGATAATCTGCTTTTGTGTTCTATCAATCTTACCCTCATATGCCTAATAGTACGCCCTACATAAAACAAATGACAGGGGCATTCAATGATGTATACTACAAAAGATGTAGTGCATGTCGTGTTATGTCTCAGTTGGAATGTTCTAGACGTTTGTTGGTGCGTCCACTGTGTCATAGAATAAGTTTGACTGCAGAATTGACAAGAACCGCAGGGTTGGTGCATACCCTCCTCTCTATTGGGATTGTTGTGTCCAGTGGAAGTATGCACTAATCGGTCCCTGAGGTTTTTCCCTCGCGTATAAGCAATACATGGCTGTTCCAAAAAAATGTTGTGGAAAGTTAACACCTGCCAATGTTTATTAATGATTTGGGCAATTTGAGGGGCCATAGTAGAAAAGCCCAACACGCATACCATCCTATTTAAAGGTTCCTTAGGCTTATCAATAAGCAAGAGCGATCTCTGAGCAAACCACGCTCGTTTATATGCTTGTCGTATGCAATTCTCAGGATATCCACGAATCCGTAATTTTTTCATCAATAAGCCAGCTTGCTGTTTAAAAGATGTATCAGTAGTACATATTCTCCGTAATCGTAAGAACTGGCCTACTGGTAAGGACCACTTTAACCTATGAGGATGATGACTGTTGAACTGCAATAGAGTATTTCTGTCCGTGGGCTTATGGTGAACTGTAGTATGCATATTGTCTGTGTTTGTTCATAGTAAATTTCAAATGGACATCTTTACTGTTCAGCCAGTCAAAAAACTGGTTTAAATGGCTCTCAGAAGATGACCAAATGAAAAAGATATCATCTATAAATCTGCCCCAATATAAAATGTGGGTAATCCATGGAGAATTGTATAAATTTGTTTCCTCGAAATCACTAACATATAAGTTGGCAATACTAGGGGCTGCTGCTGTGCCCATAGCTACGCCAGTGATTTGCAAGAAAAATGCTGATTCAAATTCAAAGTAATTAGATTTCAAAACAAGAGTCGCCAAAGAATGTAAAAAAGAGGATGGTATGCGTTCAGTAGTAGGGCGCCTAGCAATCGTATTCTTTACAATATTGAGGGCAAGATCCTGAGGGATATTCGAATACAACGATTCGATATCTAGAGTAACTAAGAATGTGTTCTCTGGAATATCCTTTATCTCGGATAACTGACGCAAAAAATGGGCAGTGTCTCGAATATAAGACCTAGCCAATATGACAAAGGGTTGTAAAAAATGATCCAAAAACTTTGACAGCAGTTCCAGAATAGTGCCACATAGGGATACAATAGGGCGTCCAGGAGGTCTTAAAAGATCTTTGTGAATCTTAGGAACCGTATAAAACACTGGATTCCTAGGATTAATGACTTTCAGAAAACGTGATTCTGCTTTTTTAAGAAAGCCATTTTGGATAGCTTGGTCTACAATGTCAACAATTTTTGTATGTAGCACTGGGCCTGGATCTTGTAATAATCGTTGATAATATCTGGCATCAAAAAGTTGCCGATGAACCTCCTCCATGTATGTGTTCTTGTCCTGGATCACCACTGACCCTCCCTTGTCTGCGGGGCGGATAATAATCTTAGGATCCTTGGATAAAAGTTCTAACTCCTTCCGTTCTGCTCTTGTCAAATTATCATACCGTCTTTTGTGTTGTCCATAAGTGCGTTCTGTTGTTTCTAATTTTTCCACATCTCTGAGAACTAAAGCTCTAAACATCGCTATATGAGTGTCCATTGGACCCGGAGGTATCCAGCGTGATTTAGGTCGAAATAAAGACTCATCATTATATGATGAATTTTGCTGGGAAAAAAATAATTTGACCTGTAAATTTCTAAAAATTCTGGCCAAATCAATCCTAGTTGAAAAAGCATTATGTGATGTAGTAGGAACAAACGAGAGCCCTCTTTCCAATACTCGCATTTGTGTAGGAGTAAGAGGCTTCTGAGAAATGTTTATTACGTTTGATTCCTGGAATGGCTGGATCGCGTTACTGGGCCTTGAGTCCCTAAAAAAGCTGGAGCAGATGGTATCGTCAATGTTGTCATATTAGATTGCATCAATTGTAAAGAACCCTGAGGAATATTAACATTACTATGGGCCCCCACATCTTGATATTGTTGATGTTGATAACCCATATTTGGTGTCATCACACCTGGGCAGGAAATTATAGGTGTAGGGCCTTGGAAATGTGGTTGAAACATAGGTTGTTGTGTATAATACTGTTGTTGATATTGATTTTGAAAACCCTATTGTATCCCTATATGGCACTATTCTGGAACCGCTGTCAAAGTTTTTGGATCATTTTTTACAACCCTTTGTCATATTGGCTAGGTCTTATATTCGAGACACTGCCCATTTTTTGCGTCAGTTATCCGAGATAAAGGATATTCCAGAGAACACATTTTTAGAATTGTTTGCATAAAGTTAGTTGAAAAAAGTGACGTCATTTCCGACCTTACATGGATGCGGATGCCTCATAAGCCACGGGGCAACAAGCAGGCTTTGCCTTGATCTGTGGAGTGTGCGAGACAGAATGAAAGAGGAAGAAGTGATTTATGCATCCTTAACCCTTTGTCCCTGAGGAAAGTGATTTGAAACCCCGCGGAGTCGGGCGGTTCCAGGGGAAGGCAATTGCTTAATGTGTCAACAAGGCAATATAGTTCTGCCAGGGAGGCAAGAACTCACGAGATAAGTGCACAGTTTTTTCACCTAGTATATATTTTAAAAGTAATAAATGATTTTATAGCACTGTGGTGATTGGGAAGCATAAAAAAATGTGAGCAGAGATTGCTCTCCCCCAAAAAACAGAGTGAGAGTTACCTAATGAAAGAGGTGCTATGCCACGTTTTAGCAGCATTATTGACTGCAGTTACAGTGGTTTATATCTGAGGGTACTCTACACACAAAAATTATATATTATATTGGTGGAATATTGGTGAAATACTGGTGAAACAACTGTTTGTTAAAGCACTTTTTTGAAGTAGGTGGCTTTTGAGTCCTGGTTTGTGTATACAAGCAGTTGAATGTTACCAGAGACATTGATATTGTGAATTCGTTTTCTGTTGGGGGTAGAGAGTAGGCATGTTCTGTGTTAATTGGTTGGCTACATCACCACACACAAATCGATTAGTGCGTGGTTAGCATGTGAGCCCTTACCACCTACAAAACAGGTGGCAGCAAGTGCTTTCACGCTAATTGCCATGTGTTAATAGGAAAAAATGGAAAATGGGGTCATTTTACCGCTTCACTAAAAGTGGCCTCAGTGCAGTGGCGTAGCTACGTGGGGCCACGGGGGCCTGGGCCCCTGTAGATTTGGCCCTGGACCCCCCCTGCCGACGAACTTCTCAACCCCCTCACGCCGCCAACCCTCCCCCGCCACCGCCGTCGCCGTGGGCGACCTTTGCTGGCAGGGGACCCCAATCCCCACCAGCCAAGTTCCTCTTCTTCCCAGGCAAGGCTTCATTCTGTTTCTGACATCAGACTCACAGAAACAGAACGAAGCCTTGCAGAGGCTGATATGCAAGGCTTCATTCTGTTTCTGTTGGTGATCAAAGTTGTTGGTGGTGGCGGCGGTGGGGGGGGGGGGCTAAAATGTGCCCCCTCACCTCGGGCTCTGGACCCCCCCTCCCACCGAAGTCTGGCTATGCCCCTGCCTCAGTGTATGGGAAAGACCACACTGGGGATAGCGCAGGCATGTCTTGGTAAATGGGCCTCTAAATGATTGCCGATAAAAATTAGTGAGGTCTATCCAGCCTGCCCAGTAAAGGGGTCAAGGTTGTACCTGTTGCTCCATGGAGGTTACCAATACCACCCTATGTCTTTGATTAAAAGTGCCATTCTGCCTCATGCCTCTGTTTAGGCTTTTAACTGCCACTCCATACAGTTTACTCCCCCTCCTCCTAATGCCTTTTATGAAGCGCAAATTGTTATTTAACTTTTGCTTTGGATGGAAATGTTCTACACCTGGATTCTCTCCTTCTTGTCTCACACATATTGGAATTTCATCAGTTTCTTGGTGGGAATTTTCAAAAATCCCATTTTTGTGCATGAACTCCTGCTTAGTGCACAGAAATGTCTTTGAAAATTGTCATCTAAAACATTTAAAGCAACGTTTAACTCAGGGGTTTTCAACCCAGTCCTCGAGGCACACCCAGTCAGTTGGGGTTTTCAGGATATCCCCATTGGATTCAATGGTGGATTGAAAACTTCTGGTCTAGCTCATTAAAAGAAGAGTGATGAATGCACTTGTTCTCAGGAATGCCTCTAATCAATCCCTGTGAAGTGACCACTAGGGGAGTAAGGGGGGAGGGTCATTCTTTTATTCCTCCAGTGGTCATCTACTCATTTAGGGCAATGTTTTGTGGCTTAGTCGTTATTAAAACAGGCCTGGCTCAAGACATCTTACTTTTAATCCTGGACATTTTTTTTCCATT
This sequence comes from Microcaecilia unicolor, assembly GCF_901765095.1. Lineage (NCBI taxonomy): Eukaryota > Metazoa > Chordata > Amphibia > Gymnophiona > Siphonopidae > Microcaecilia > Microcaecilia unicolor. The sequence goes on along the minus strand of NW_021963330.1, from coordinate 23,412 downwards.
ATGGCTGAAAAGCATCCAGGTCTTAAGAAAGCCCAAATCCTGCCCTTAACATGCCCTGACACACCCTCTTGATATTTGGATGCACTGCGGATGAACAGCATAGAGAAACGTATGGAAAATGAGTTTCAAAAATACTGATTTGGACATTTTGGCTAGAAAAATGTTCAAATCCATTGCCCCATGTAAGCCGCATTGAGCCTGCCATGAGTGGGAATGCGTGGGGTACAAATGTAACAAAAATAAATAAATAAATGCTGTTTTATGACACTTTTCAGATGTTTTTCTCTTTTAAAAATGAACCCCTTGATGCACCATATCAGACTCAGGCACAGACACAGCCAATGTTCTTTCTATTTGCAGCAACCTAGGATCACCTTCCCTTTCAGTTTTAAACCAGGGCCGCTGAGAGACTTTATATAAAACAGCAAATCTGCAAAAGCAAACAATTTACCACACCACACTGCACACCTTGAATAACTGCAGCCTCCCTGACAGCAACAGTCAAGGTCTCCATTACCAAATTAAATAATAAATGGGACAACGGACAGCCCTGCTTAGTCCCTCTTTAAAGAGGAGAAAAACAGGACAAAACACCATTAACAAAGACCTTAGCTCGAGACTCGGAATATAAGTCTAACCATATAAATAAACCATGTCCTCAATCCAAACCATCTCAACACTGAACAAGTAACTCAATCTTATCAAATGCTTTCCCTGCTTCCAAAGACAATGCAATCAAAAGATCTAACGACTGGGCGCTACCGTCATATCCAAAATGAGCAAGAATAATGTGAAACTAGGCTCCCTAGAGGAAATTCATTTTGATCTCTGTGCAGCAAATTAGGCAGATAAGATGAAAGTCTCATTGAAAGAACCTCTGCATATACTTTTTTTTAAAGCCCACATTAATTAGAGAAATAGGCCTCTAATTTTCCACTTTGAGATGATCCCACCCAAGCTTAGGGATAACAACTATCTGAGACTCCTGAAAGGATCCATTCACCCTTCACCTGACCAGTAATTCATGATAATATTCTGCAACATAGGGCACCAACAGATCCTAAAATGTTTTATAAAACTCAGCAGGAGGACCATCTGAATCAAACACCTTCCCCAAAGTTAGAGCTTTAATAGCCTCTTGAATCTCCTAATTTGAACACCCAACCTTCCCTTTGCTGCAAAGTAAGTTCAGGATGTAGCAGATCGCTCAATAAATCATCAAACTTCTCTTTCGAATAATCCACCTCTGAAGCCTACAACTTTTCATAAAACACTCGAACCTCAGAAGCAATATCAGTATCACCCACACATTCCCCCGGATTCTATAAGGCATGACTGAAATTGCGCGTGCAAATCCGGTTGTATTCTGGATTTGCGCTCGCAATTGAATTATTTAACAAGTGAATCAGCGCCGATAATTGCCACTTAACAAGCAACTATTGACACTAGGTTGCCTTAATTATAATTTACGCACACAACTTGCTAGGCATATTCTATAAAGTGGTGGATGTGAATTCTAATATGTGCTGCCAAAAAGGAGGTGTGGCCATGGGTATGGAATGGGTGGGCCATGGATTTTCCAGAAAAATCTACATGCAGAGTTATAAAATATACTTGCTGTTCACCTAACTTAGGCACCGGTATTTACACCGTTTTACTTGGCGTAAATGGACGCATCTAGAGTTAGGCGCAGGCATGGCTGCTAGGCGTATTCTATAAACCCGCTAGGCATATTCTATAAACTGGACCTAAATCTAAGTGCAGTTTACAGAATACGCCTAGGTGGAAATATTTTCGGTGCTGATTTTTCAGGCGCCATATATATAGAATTTAGTCTACTGTGCGCCTTCACCATTAATAAGGGCAGAAACCCTGCTCCAACTCCTCCGCCCTGTCAAGTACCCCACCAATAAGTGACCTGACCTATTGTTCCCAGCATATTATAATGACCTTTGCATAAAAATTGACTGCCCTGCCACCCTGCTCAGAAAAGTACTGTAAGATTATCTGGCACGCTGTAACTGCATATAAATGGCTACACTGTAAGCTGTCAAACAGCTCTGCTCCCATTGGCAATACTTCTTCTTCCATTTTAGCCACTTCTTTTCCTTCTGCATTTATTTGAGAATTGAGATCTTATAAAAAGTACAGGTATCTTGATTCTGTCACCCTTTAAAAATGTTGCATTTGAAATGTAAAAGAAAAAGAAAATGCTTCTCATAAATCAAATGGCATTATTTAGCCATAAAATTATAGGAATTTTGTATGAGTCATAGAATAAAGTACTGCAGTTAAAAACTGTATCCAGTTTTAATGCCAAGCGACTCTTATCTTTGTACTCTCTTCTAGTCATGTTCCATTAATGTCTCTGAACATACATTAATGTGGACAAATGCAAGGTGACACACATTGGAAAGAATAATCTGAATCATAGTTACTTGGTGCTAGGGTCCACCTTGGGGGTCTGCACTCAAGCTCTCTGGTCTATAATTTCATAGAGTCCTCTTCAAAAATTGTCATTACATCAGTAAAGAATTAATTTCATGCCCCTATTACTAAAGTGCTAACTCTGCACCTTCCGAGCAAAAGTTCCAACCCATCTGATTCAGGCCCTGACCCCCCCCCCCCCCCCAATCAACATTCCTGCCCCCATCGAAAGCCTGCACCATGACAGCAAATCCCTCCCCCCAAACTCCCACCCTTTCTCACAACCGTTGGCAGAGCAGTGGGCATCAGCAATCCTACTCTGCTGCTATCCAGGTTGGCTCCTAATTCCAAAAGGGTGCCAAAGACCCATACAAATAGTCCCTTAGTGCTGTAGTAGTACCGTAAGACTACCACTAGGGGTCATCAGTGCCATTTTGTCAAACAGACGCTGACCCAAGCAACAATGGAGGAGGATCACAGCCGCCTGGCACCACTGCATCTGCAATGTTGACCCCTGGATAATCCCTAGAGGAGTGGGGAAGATCGGGGGGGTTTGGAGGGAATGGTTTGCTGTCGTGGGGTGGGGGTTTTGATTTAGAGGGATTGGATGCTGGATCAGTGGTTTGGGACTTTGACTCAGGGGTTGGGGCCTGGAAAGGGATTTGGGACTCTGATTCAGGGAATCAGTTCAGGTTTTGGGTGTGTGATCAGGTGGATTGGGCAGACTGCTTGGGGGGTGGGGGGAGAGATTGGGACTGTGCCACTTGAGGTACTGGTAAGTTTGGCTGCACTATTGGCAGTCATGACAATTAGTGCAAGGGTACATGGGTCTGTACTAGCTGTCAGAGCTGGATGCATCTCCGCTGGCTCATGCCATGTCCATATCCCACCCTCTCTCATGTTAGACAGTTAATGCGGATTTTAAAGTAAGGTATCCCTTTTTAACACATTGGACAATAGCCGAGGGCATGCGCTACTGTCTACTATGCTGAAAACCCCATGTTACCTGATTAACACAGCCTAGTAAAAGGGCTCTTTAGTTTTTATGCTATTATTTTCTCCTTCCTTAGAACTCCTTTTATCCTTTGATTGTCTAACAGTCCAACTAACTCCCTCACAGGCTTTTTGCTATGATTTACTTAAAAGAAGCTTTTAGGACTAGTTTTGCCTCTATGGTCACTTTCTTATTTTGGCCTGTCCATTACTGCAAAATGAAGGATGAATATAAGCAACGGGAATTTAGATATAAATCTAAATTCCCGTTGCTTATATTTAACTCTCATTTCGCATTTTGGCCTTGATGGTCTCTTTTACCTCATCATTAAACTATGCTGAAAATCCTTTTTTTCTTCTTTTGATATGTTTTATATGCATGGAATACATTTTATCTTGGCTATCAAAATGGTATTTTTGAATAAGGTCCATCCTTAGGAAAAACTTTGAGCCTAACAACTGCTGACATTTAGGGGGTCTTTACAAAGGCACGCTAGCATTTGTAGGTATATGGCATTTAAAGGTATATGGGCATCTCTAGCGTTTAGTGCATGTTTATTTTTAGCGCATGCTGAAAACACTAGTGCGTCTTTGTAAAAGGAACCCTTATTTTTTTTTCCAAATATGTACGTTTTGTGATTATCTCATTTTGAAATTAAATATTGCAGCAGTAATTTTCTTTAGTGCCTTCCTTTCAATGATTATGACACATTTTATATTGTTGTGATCTCTGTTACCAAGCAACCCTGAAATGCTTACCCCTTACACAAGGTCCAGTGATTCAGTAGGAACAAAATCTAAAGTAGGTTCTCCTCTATTCTAGGATCTGCTTTCCTCCAAGGTTCTAGTTTAAAAGTTGTTCTGTTTCCTTTATGAACAGTACCAGCTGCCTGGTTCTACACTGGATAGATTGCTAGTAACAGCTGTGAAATTTAAGGATATGCACAGCCACAAAAATTTTGATTCATTTCAGATTTTTCCAAAATTTCCTAATTTTTGGATATTTTTCTGTTCATATCATATGCACATTAACCCCTCTGTTTACTAAGCTGTGCTCGTGACTGCCACATGGCAATGCCAACACAGCTCATTCAAAGTGAATGAGCTGTATCAGCATTAGCGCTTGGCAGCAGCCAGAGCGACTTAGTAAACAGGGGGTAAAACTTTTTAACACGATTAATTATACAAGTGTTTATTCATATATATTCTGACCCAACAGTTAGGAAGTAACCAGGTGCTATACTCAGTTAAAACTCAAAGGCCCAAAAGAAAAGCAGAAACAAAAGTTAAAATAAGTCCTTACCTGAGAAATGTGCCATCTGCTTCCAGCAAAAATCCCTTTAACCAACCAGAAGAGCCTCGAGGAAGGGGTAGCTGGGAACCAGACGAGCGAGACAGAGGCTCAGCAGGCAGCCTGGGAAGGAAGTTGCATCCACTTGGAGTTGTAGTCCAGAAGCCTGTTTCTTCCCACGTGGTGTGGTAGCTGTGTTAGTCCACTTTTAAAAGTAACAAATAAAAATAAAACAAAACAGAGAAAAAAAAATAAGATGATACCTTTTTTTATTGGACTAACAATAAATTTGGCAGAACTAGAAGAGACATTTTTGAATACATATCAGACTAAACCCATACAATACTATAGGTATATTGATGACATTTTTATGATTTGGACTGAGGTTGAAGAGACTATCAAACAACTTTGCAATTCTTTCAATACATACCATCCTACAATCAAATTCAATCTAGACTACTCCCCAGAAAAAGTCAACTTTCTAAACATCACAGTTTCCATCAGAAATGACTATTTACGAACATCTATACACAAGAAACTGACTGAGATGCAGCTCCCTTCATAATTCCAGCTTCCACCCTTCACGTACAAAAAATAAAATCAATTATACACAGCCAAGCCACACAATACCATCATATCTGCTCTGACTCAAGAGACAGAGATAAACACCTCAAAATCCTGACTGAATCATGAAAACAAAAAGGTTACAAACCCAAAATAATCTCCAAGAATATTGCTTCTTCCCTTAAAATACCTAGAGAAAACCTAGGGGCCCTTTTATAAAGCGGCAGTAAGCTTACACAGGCTTACTGCACGATAAATCTGAGCTATCGCTGGCCCAATATGGTCACTGGCAGTAGTTCCGGGTTGAGTGTGTGCCATTTCCGGTGCTCCCCAGAAATTCTTTTGTCTAGCGCGGAGCTACGGGCATCGCTGTACATTGCCTGGTTACTGCCAGGCTACCAGGGGAGCCCTTACCGCCACCTCAATGGGTGGCGGTAAGTGCTCCCCACTGCATGGCCATAAGGTAAGAGTTATCTTACCATGTAGTCATTTGGGGGGGGGGGGGGGATTTTACCTGGCATGTGTTGCTACCACATGACCCTTTTTCCCACAGCTTAGTAAAATAACTCCCTACTGGGGTACAAAGAGAAGAAAGCAACAGAGAGAATCCACCTTGTAGTGGTATATAATCCACAGCTAGAAAAATTGAGAAAAAATTATAAAAGATCTACATCCACTACTTCAGGAAGATGAATTACTGAAAGAGATATTCCCAGCCCCACCAGTGCTGGCCTTCTGACAGCCACCTAATTTAAAACACAAACAAGCTCCCAATACAAGCTCAAAAAGAAGAGCATGGCACACATTCCTTCAACATATCAAGCTGCAAACTGTGAAAACACATCTCACATGATCCCACAGTCACTCACATGGGAAAAATATTCAGCATAAGGGCATCCTTCATATGTTCATCTTCAAATGTGGTGTATATCATTCAATGGAAAAAGTGTGAAGAAGGGTACTATATTGGAGAAACAAACCAAATGCTAAAGACAAGAATCAATTTACACAGACATCATATTAAACATCACTATGCCAACCAGGATGTCACCTCTGTGGGACAGCACTTTACAAAACCAGAACACTGCATCAATGACTTTATGGTGAGAATACTAAAAGGAAATTTTAAGACAATCCAGGAACGTAAGACTTTTGAAGTCAAAATGATTAAATATTTTGACACCCACCAGACAGGACTTAACAAAGATCTGGATTTTCTAGCCCATTATAAACCATAAAATTCTACTGCTTTGTCACCCTCTTATCACCCATCCATCTCTCTCTGTCTCTCGCTGCCTGATTACCATACCAGTAGCCCATGAGCCCTTACCACCTTCTAAATAGGTGGCAGTTAGGGCTCAGGCAGTAAACAGCCATGCACTAATTTTAATATTAGCGTACAGCAGTAGCGTACCTAGGTGGGGCCATGGGAGCCTGTGCCCCCCAAATTTGCTCTGGGCCCCTGGTTGGCTGTCAGGGGTCCCCAACCTCTGCCAGCTAAAGACTTCATCCAGTGCTGGTCTGCGACAGCGCCACCGCATTGCCTGCCCTACTTTCTCTTCCTCTCCTGTCAGGCATGCTCCTTTTAGTGAAATTGAGCATGCTCGGTTTCACTAAAAGGAGCATGCCGGATGTAAGGGGAAAAGAGAGCAAGGCAGGCAATGCAGTGGTGCCAGAGACCAGAGCTGGACGAGGTCTTCAGCTGGCGGAGGTTGGGGACCCCCACCAGCCAAGATGTTACAGCGGCAGGGTGGTGACCAAAATGTGCCCCCCCCACCTTGGGCTCTGGCCCCCTCCCACCTCGAGGTCTGGCTACGCCCTTGGTGCATGGCCATTAACTGCCCCATTTTAAAAAAGGCCTTTCCCCCAATGTGATAAAAAAAAATGGCCCAGCATGACCAAAACTAGCACAGGCCACATTTTACCATGTCTTAGCAAAATGGCACCTAAGTGCGTCTTAGCACTTAATGCTAATTAGTAAAATGACCCCTTAGTTTTTCTGCAATGAGTCTTATACTTGCTGAGCACCCCTTTTCACCCTGCTCATCTGATGCTCCATATTGTTTTGAGGGAATGGTACAGTATAGGGGGTGTAGTGCTTCAGTGTGCGAAGGAAGAGCGAGACTTGGGGGTGATTGTGTCGGACGATCTTAAAGCTTTCAAACAGGTAGAAAAAGTGACAGCCAAAGCCAGAAGGATGCTTGCGTGCATAAAGAGAGGCATGACCAGCAGGAAAAAGGAGGTGATAGTGTCGTTGTATAATTCTCTGGTGAGGCCTCATTTGGAGTACTGCGTGCAGTTTTGGAGACCGCACCTACAGAAAGATATAAACAGGATGGAGTCGGTCCAGAGGGCGGCTACAAAATTAGTAAGCGGTCTTGACTGCAAAAATTATAGGGACAGGCTTATGAACCTCAACATGTATACGCTGGAAGAGAGGAGGGAGAAAGGAGACATGATAGAGACGTTTAAATATCTCAAGGGCATTTATGTACAGGAAGAGAGCCATTTTCAAATGAAGGAGAGCTCTGGAATGAGGGGGCATATGACAAAGATAAGAGGGAATAGGCTTAGGAGTAGCCTAAGGAAGTATTATTTCACAGAAAGGGTGGTGGAGGCGTGGAATGGCCTCTTGGTGGAGGTGGTGGAGTCCAGGACTGTTCCAGAATTTAAAAAGGCATGGGATAAGCATATGGGATCGCTTAGGAACAGGAAGAATTAGGGGTTACAGAGGATGGGCAGACTGGATGGGTCATATGACCTTTATCTGCCGTCATGTTTCTATGATGCATCTAACCAACTTTAGTTTTTTAGCATTTATAGAGGAGAAGTTTATAAATATTCATTGTGTGCATTCTAAAAACCTGATTGGCTGGGGTGCCTTCAGGACCAGGTTTGGGAACCACTGCCTTAATAAATAATCCCATTCTTTTGTCAAATTGGCCTGCTCTGTTGCTTTCACACAATTTGTACCCTGTAATTTCCGTGTACCTGCTGTACCTGTATGTAATATGTAAAGAATTAGGTAGTACCACAGAAAGGTGGTATTTCAAGAATTGCATAAACATTATCCTCCTTCCACCAGCTCTCTCAGATTATTACATTCACTGGTTTACTAGCTTTGCTACATTTCTTTATTAATTTACATGTGAACAAATTCCAGCATAAATCAGTGGCAATAATTATAAAATGGGACTTGACAACTAAACCTGTCTCAATGATGCATGAGCTAAACCCAACTCCAAATATATAAAGCCAACTAAAGCTTACTTAACGAGACTTAAATTGTTTTTCCAAAACTTAGCCAAGTAGCTATCAGTGATTGTTTGTTATATTCTTTGAAAATAAAACTCCACCAGTCCTATGATCTCTCTCTCTCCCTCCCTACCGACATACACTGACAATAAAAACAGAGATTCAGCTTGCCCAATCCCCTACCATCTCTCCTGTCAGCCACAATCACTCTTCTGACAACTATAAAAGAAGTGCCCACCTGCCTCATCCCCTCAACAGTAAACAAGTGGGGAAAGCATGTACAACATGGCTCATGGAATTCTTTCCAACTCTTCTACATGTAAATGCATCAGGGGTGTAGCCAGAGACCCAATTTTGAGTGGGTAAGCGTGGAACTCCCGTCCTTCATCCTGCATCCTCCCCTTCCCCCCCCTCCCCCAGGTGAACTGGCTTCTCCTAAATTCATGCCCTCAACCCCCCTGGCACCTTTTAAATCCTTCAATACTGGGCTGGCAGCAAGCAGCGACTCATATTGGCTGCTCGCACCAGTTCTGAGCCTTTCTCTGATTCAAATGGTATGAGTTTCTGCTCACTGCTGACCCAGAACTGAAGGATTTAAAAGGTATTGGGGGTGTTGGGGGGAGTGAAGTTAAGAGATGCCAGATTACTGGGAATCATCAGCTGATGAGGCTTGCGGATCCCCGCCAGCCAAAAATCAGCTGTGCTGCTGCTGGGTGGGCCTAAGCTCAAAGTGGGTAGGTCTGTAGGTGTAGGGGTGGGGTGGGATTGGTGGGTGTAAGAGTACATGTTTGAATGTATCTGTGCATGGGTTTTTATAGATTTATATAAAACAGTAATATACACATCTATACAAAAGAAATCAGGAGGAACACAGGATGCTGGAATGAGGGTGCTTAGTTCAGCTTTCTGGTAAATAATATATTACTGCTTAACAGATATTAGCGATTAATTCTCTTTAAAAGAGTAAAAAACTTTATAAACTATGCTTTCAATTTTATAGGTTTTCATGATCATAATCTTTGGGCAACACCATTCCTGTTCATTGATACCGTGGTGACATAATGTAAACATTCATGTGCTTAAAGGGCTTATCACAGGACACGCAAGGTGTCCTGAGATAACTTCCAAATTGGCACATACCACCCACACGCTAAAAAAAGATATTGCTTAATTTTTGGTTGAGGGGGTGTGTCTGGGAGGGAGAGTGGGCACAGCTGCACTAATCAGCGCATCCACATTACCACACACTAACTGATTAGGGCTTACAAAATGAGCGGTGACCCTCCCACTTCCATGCCCCCTTTTTGAACTCATACGTAAAACTTAGGCGCAGAGCCCATGGCTAAATTTACGCATGTATAGTCCAATTAAATCTAATTAGTGCCAATAATTGCTTGTAAACAAGCCAATTATTGATGCTAATTAGCTCATTATTTAATTAAATTGTGTATGTGCCCAAATTTGTGTGCACAATTTTTGTCGACTTTTATAGAATTAAGGGGAATATGGGAGAAAATATTTCATTAGCTAGAGTGTCTGATTATGTGTCTGAAATGGTGCAAATGAGGCAACTATGACCACATAATTCAAAATTTAGTGGGAAATGTGCTAAAAGTACTGGAAGAGTAATAACGGAGGGGGGGGGGGGTAAATTCTAGAAATAGTTTGCAAACAATGGCACCCTTTATATTTATTTATTTATTTATTTTTGGCGCATTTTTACCCCACATTTTCCCACATAAGCAGGCACAATGTGGCTTACACAAATTCAAGAGGATACAATACAAATCAGAGAAGCACAGATTCGGAGTGTGACAGGAGGTGAAGGAACATGGGATGGCACAGGTTAAACATTGGATTAGCCAGTGGAATAAGCCTTGTCGAATAAGAATGTTTTTAAGGACTTCTTGAACAGTTGATGGTCGACAAGGTCTTTGAGCTGTTTTGGCAGGACATTCCAGGATTTTGTCTGATGTAGGGGAAGGACAAAGCATAAAGGGTCTTGTATTTAACATTCCTGCAGGTGGGGTAATGTAAATTGAGGTAGGTCCTTGCAGATGCTAGGGCATTCCTAGATGGGAGATCGATTAAATGAAGCATGTATTCAGGGGCATGCATTTATAGACTAGCAGAGCCAATTTCCACGCTCAGAGTTGCTCATTGGCATTTATACCAGCTAACACTTGATGTAAAAGTCACTGTCCAACTCATTGCATTTGGACATGGAAATGGCATTATTTTATAAGACCTGTGCAACATTTCGGAATGCCCCTGCCCCTCCCCTGGTCACACCATCCTTTCAGTTGCACGCTATGGGATTTAGGTCTTATAGAATAGTGCACTGGCAAATCCCAATTATTGCCAATTAACTGCATTAGATTAACATCAATTAATTAATTACTAGTTAATGGCTAGTTACACAATTTATTTGTGCGCCCATCTTCAATCCGCACTGAAATTTGGGTACCATTTGCAGAATCGGGCGGAATGTGTATTACATTGATTTGTGCTTCCAGTTCTGGAATTTTGTTTCTAGCACTATAAAACCTTATAGTCTACAGCATGAATGACAATTTGTCACGGAGAGTAATGGTTACATTATATTAAGATGAAATATTCTGAGTGAATGATGTGACTAGGTTAGATTTAACTAGAGTTCATTATGTATCTTAGTATGACTTATTTTATAGCTTCCAGCCATAAAGCATCCTACCTTTAATTAATTTTCATGAATCATTTCTTGATGGATTTACTTTATAGTTCTGGGATTATAAAGTTAGATGTTTTCCTTATATTGAGTTGGGTTATCAGAGGGGAAGGGAGAGCAATTTCTGCTACTGTTGTATATTTAAGTGACCTATTTTCTCAAATGTGTGAAAAAAAGCATGTTAACACAAATTAGGCCATTTAAGAATATGTTTACTAAAATTGTAAGGGGCCTTTTTGTCAAGATGTGATAAGCACTAACACGTGCTTACCACAACTTAAAATGGCATACCGCAGGGTGCTGAAGCATCCTGCGGTACTTGTGACGTGTGTGCGCTACCAGCTCGGTAAAAAAGTTACATTAATTTTTTTCATGCAGCGGCATGTCTAGGAGGGGTGGAGTGAGTGCATCTTAACTAACTAGTTAGTATAGCCACATTGCTGCATGCTAACTGATTAGCACATGCTTAGCACAAGATGCCTTACTGCCTACAAAATGGGTGGCAGTAAGGGACCATGCAGTAATGGAACTTCTCTTACTGACCTATAAATGCATTCACTCTGCCGCTCCCCAGTACCTCTCCACTCTTGTCTCTCCCTACGCCCCCCCTCGGGTACTCCATTCTGTGGATAAATCTCTCTTGTCTGTCCCCTTCTCCTCTACTGCTAATTCCAGACTCCGTTCCTTTTATCTCGCTGCACCTCAAGCCTGGAATAGACTTCCCGAGCCTGTACGTCTAGCCCCGTCTTTGGCCGCCTTTAAGTCCAGGCTAAAAGCCCACCTCTTTGACACTGCTTTTGACTCCTAGTCACTACTCACTTGCCCTGTATCCTTTTATCCCCACCTCTTTAATTCCCTTACCTCTTAGTGGTTCTGTCTGTTTGCCTGTCCTATTTAGATTGTGAGCTCTTTGAGCAGGGACTGTCTTTTCATGTATGGTGTACAGCGCTGCGTATGCCTTGTAGCGCTATAGAAGTGATAAGTAGTAGTAGTAGTAGGTCACTAATACCGAAAATCGGCCATTTATGGCTGTGGAAAAAAGTGGCCTTAGTGCACGGGAAAGACCTGTATAAGGGCACATTATAGTAACTTTTTTCAGCAGCTTAGTAAAAGGGTCTCTATTTAAAGGTCAGTTTTCCAAAAAATGCCATAATGCCTAACCTAACTGGCCAACTTTTGACTGGCAAGATTAAGTGGATTTTTAGCCCAGCCTAGCTGGCAATAGTTTCAGTTAAAAATCACCCAAGTGAATTTTCAGCCCAACCTAGCTGGCTGGAGTTTCAGTTGAAAATCACTCTTGTTACCTTGGGTAAGTCACTTAACCCTCCATTGCCTCAGGGAGAATGTAATTCACCTTAAGCCACTACTGAAAAGGCAAGAACTAAATCCAAATTCAAATAAATCTAGCCAGCTAAAGCTTATATATCTAGAGTTAGATTGCTTTTCCTAAACTTAGCCAGTATCTAAGCTATCAGGCTTGCTTGTTCTATCCTATATCTGTCTCTCTCCATACCTACCAACAATAACAATCAAAACAATGATTCTGCTTGTCTAATTCCATTCCCTCTCTCCTGACAGCAACAATAAAAATATGTCAGTCAGACCCAATTTCCCTCTTCACAGCGATAATAGAAGTGTGTACCTTTTCCAGCCACTTCTCAAGAAAAAACAATTAGGGAAAGCATACAGAGTATGGTTCATGGAATTCTTTCCAATCCCTTTCAACGTCAATACATGTGTATGTATGTGTGGGACGGAAGGGGCAGGGTTGTTGGGTGTGTTTGTGTTTGAGTGTGTCTGTGCATCTATGTTTGTGTGTTGCTGTATATGTGAGTGTGCATGCTTGCATGTATATGAGTGCTTTCTGTGTGTCTGTGATCAGGAAAGGAAATGAGAGGGGAAGGCAATTTGAAGGAAGCAATTCCTTAATTAGTTTATTACAAAGAATCAATGTATGTATAGTGCAGCTGTTGGAACTACTTCTCTTATAGGACTGGAATAGCAAAGAGGCGCTGAGTGTCTTGCAACAGCAGAAGAAATAAACAGAAAGCAGACACTGAAAGTGCAAACAGGTTCTTTATTCGTACAGACCCGACATGGCCACGTTTCGCCAATAAGGCTGCATCAGGGGTAATGACATAAAACTGCTAACCAGGGACAAGAAAGGCTTAGCCCAGATAGCACAACTGATCATCCAAGATGACTTCAGCAGTAGTTTTTTTTTCACAGAAAGTGGAACAGCAGCTTCAAAGCTCTGCAATACAGCCCAGGTGGTGTATGGGGTGCAATGCCCATGCAGACAATGGTATATGTGGAGGGGCATAATCGAACGCGAACGCCTATGTGTAAGAACATCCATCTCTGAGAACGGGTCCGTGAAGGGGCGGGCCGAACCATGTTTTCAAAAAAAAATGGACGTCTATCTTTTTTTGCGAAAATATGGTTTGTGCCAGGCAAATGCATTGGATTTGGTCGTTTTTTGAGCTGGGCGTTTTTGTTTTTTAGCGATAATCGAAACCGAAGCAGCCCAGCTCAAAAATGACCAAATCCAAGGCATTTGTTCATGGGAGGGGCCAGGATTCATAGTGCACTGGTCCCCCTCACATGCCAGGACACCAACCGGGCACCCTAGGGGGCACTTTTACAAAAAAAAAAAAAAAAAAAAGTAAAAGAGCTCCCAGGTGCATAGCATCCTTCCCTTGTGTGTTGAGCCCCCCAAAATCCCCCCAAAACCCACTGCTCACAAGTCTACACTATTACCATAGCCCTAAGGGGTGACGGGGGTCACCTACATGTGGGTACAGTGGGTTTGGGGGGGGGGTTGGAGAACTCAGCATTAAGCAGCACAAGTATAACAGGTAGGGGTGATGGGCCTGGGTCCACCTGCCTGAAGTCCACTGCACCCCCTAACAACTGCTCCAGTGACCTGCATACTGCTGTCAGGGAGCTGGGTATGACATTTGAGGGTGAAAATAAAAAGTTGTGAAACTTCATTTTTTGTGGTGGGAGGGGGTTAGTGACCACTGGGGGAGTCAGGGGAGGTCATCCCGATTCCCTCCGGTGGTCATCTGGTCATTTAGGGCACTTTTTGGGGCCTTATTCGTGAAAAAACAGGGTCCAGGAAAAGTGTCCTAAATTCTAGCTAAAAACACATACTTTTTTTTCCATTATCGGTGAAATGCGCCCATCTCTGTTCAGCCGATAACCACGCCCCAGTTCTGCCTTCACCACACCTCTGACATGCCCCCATCAACTTTGTCCGCATCCGCGACGGAGTGCAGTTGAAAACGTCCAAAATCAGCTTTCGATTATACCGATTTATTCGTTTTGGGGAGATAAACGTCTATCTCCCGATTTGGGTCGCAATATAGGCGTTTTTCTCTTTTGATTATAAGCAGGATAGCCTACACGAGATGCAGGGTCAAACACAGGATAGCGGAACATCTTAGTAATTTGCGGACTCATAAGGCAGAGATTCCACTGGTTAGCCACTGGGACCAGGATCATCATACTGAACTAGATTTAATTTTTGTGGAATTGTTAAAAATAGAGCTGAAGAGAGGGGGTAATACTGCTGCAGTATTATTAAAAAGAGAACAGCAATTTATTTTTAAGTGGTAAACCATGTCCCCTAGGGGGATTAAATAAGGAAATCGAATGGCAGCTGTTACTTTAAATTCTGGGCTTAAATTTCCCAATTGAGAGAATGGGCGGCTTCCAAGTTCCAGGAGTGCATGCACTGGCATCTTTCTGTAATGCTGGCGGGGAGTGAATGAGTCCTACTGCAGGTAGCTGGGGATATTGTTTATAGGGTTGTATTTTGAGAGTGGGGATTTATTTTGATGATTGTGGGAGGCTACACCAGTGCTTTCACTAGGTTTTTTATTTTATTTGGGTTTCTGTATTTATTTTTTAGTTTGTTCCCCTGATGATGCAAATTCAAAGTGAAACATGGTTGCCATGTAGGGAGTAAGGACTATGGGAATGAAGACTGGGACTGTGGATAATTTGAAGATTTATCACTGCATTTTGCACTTTGGGATGAGAGTTTTGTGAATTGAGCACAGCATTGGATTATTTTGGTTTGATCATGTGGGAGCTGCTTCTGACTTAGACTATTGCATGGGACAGCAAGACTTGACTTCGTTTGCACCAGAAGACATATCAGCAAGATAAGTAAAACTATTTTTTTGGAAAAGAATTTCAGTTTAAAATTTATATATTTCCTATTCTTGAACTGTATCATATAAACAGCATTTGAGTCCTGTGATGTTAGGAAGGCAGGTTGAACTGGTGCAATGATGGTGGTTAGTGCAATTGTCCAGGAGCTGCTTCTCCATTGATCAATTTGCACTGGGTCTGAGCACTACTAATAATTAATTTAAAACATTTTAAGGTAAAATTATGTATAATCATACCTGATAATTTTCTTTCCATTAATCATAGCTGATCAATCCATAGACTGGTGGGTTGTGTCCATCTACCAGCAGGTGGAGATAGAGAGCAAACTTTTGCCTCCCTATATGTGGTCATGTGCTGCCGGAAACTCCTCAGTATGTCGATATCAAAGCTCCATCCGCAGGACTCAGCACTTAGAGAATTACACCCACGAAGGGACACTCTGCCCAGCTCACCACCGCCGAAACGGGGGAGGGGAATTAACCCAGCTCATCCCCACACAAGTGGGGGAGGGGAATCCGTCCAGCTCATCCCCGTGGAGCGGGGGAGGGACACCACACCCGCCGATGCGGGGGGATCTGGCTTATCCTGCAACCGCAACCGCGGGAGGAGCTGACTGACCCTAACACCGCCGAAGCGGGAGGGGTACAAAGCTGCCCTACAGCCGCACGAAGCGGGAGGGAGTGCCGGCAGAATTTATGTCTCAATCCAGCCCCGTAAAACGGAGGGGAGAGGAATGCAGCAGCTCACTGTAACACAAACTCGTCTCAACTCTTGAAGAATCCAAGTGAAAGAAGAACTTGAACACGAAGTCCTCCTGAAGTAACTGAAGGCTAAACTTGAACCTAAAATTCAACCAGAATATAAACAGTACAGATATCTGGGAGGGGCTATGGATTGATCAGCTATGATTAATGGAAAGAAAATTATCAGGTATGATTATACATAATTTTACCTTCCATATCATCAAGCTGATCAATCCATAGACTGGTGGGATGTACCGAAGCAGTACTCACCCAGGGCGGGACATAGAAATCCCTGACCTCAACACTGAAGCTCCAAACCGGGCCTCCGCCCGTGCAGCCACAGTCAAACGGTAATGCTTGGAGAATGTATGAGCCGAAGCCCAAGTTGCCGCCTTGCATATCTCTTCCAAGGAGACGGATCCGGCCTCTGCCATCGAGGCCGCCTGAGCTCTCGTGGAGTGAGCCTTCAGCTGGATAGGCGGCACCTTCCCCGCGGCCACATAAGCCGCTGCAATGGCTTCCTTGACCCATCTTGCCACTGTAGGCTTAGCAGCCTGCAGACCCTTACGAGGACCTGCAAACAGGACAAACAGATGATCCGATTTCCGGAAATCATTGGTCACTTCCAAGTATCTGATGATGACTCGTCTCACATCCAGATATTTAAGAGCAGAGTACTCCTCTGGGTAGTCCTCCCTACGAAAGGAAGGGAGACAGAGCTGCTGATTCACATGGAAGCGAGAACCAATCTTGGGCAGGAAGGAAGGCACTGTGCGAATAGTCACTCCTGCCTCAGTGAACTGCAGAAAAGGCTCTCGACATGAGAGCGCCTGGAGCTCGGAAACTCTTCTGGCTGAAGTGATAGCCACCAAAAAGACTGCTTTCAACGTCAGGTCTTTCAGAGATGCCCTCGACAAGGGTTCCAAAGGCGGCTTCTGCAATGCTCTTAGCACCAGGTTGAGATTCCACGCAGGCACCAGTGAGTGCAGAGGAGGGCGCAGGTGATTAACTCCCTTGAGAAAGCGCACCACATCTGGCTGCGAAGCCAGGGAAACACCCTTCAGGCGGCCCCTGAAGCAAGCCAGAGCCGCTACCTGGACTTTAAGGGAACTGAGCGACAGGCCTTTCTCCAGACCTTCTTGCAGGAACGCCAACACTGAAGAAATTGGAGCAGTGAAGGGAGAAAGTGAGCCTGCTTCACACCATGCTGCAAAGATACGCCAAACCCTGGCGTAAGCAGTAGAAGTAGAGCACTTCCTCGCTCTCAGCATAGGGGCGATGACCTTGTCTGAGAAGCCCTTCTTCCTCAGACGCTGCCGCTCAATAGCCAGGCCGTAAGACCAAAGGGAGAGGGATCCTCCATCACCACGGGACCCTGATGTAACAGGCCCTGCTCCACTGACAGCCGCCGAGGATCGTCGACTGAGAGCCTGAACAAGTCCGCATACCAGGGAGGTCTGGGCCAATCCGGACACACCAGGATTACCCTGCCGGGATGCTTTGCCACCCGGTCTAGCACCCTGCCCAACATGGGCCAGGGCGGGAACACATAGAGGAGCTCTTGTGTCGGCCACTGTTGGAGAAGAGCATCTACTCCCAGGGATCGAGGGTCCCGTCCTCTGCTGAAAAAGCGCGGCACTTGGCCATTGGCCGAAGACGCCATCAGATCTAGGCTCGGCTGGCCCCAGCGCTTCGTGATGTCCAAGAATGCCTGAGCAGATAGTTGCCACTCTCCGGGCTCCAAGGTATGGCGACTGAGAAAGTCCGCCTTGACATTCATGACTCCGGCAATGTGGGCCGCTGAAAGCTGCTCCAGGTTCGCTTCCGCCCACTGGCAAAGACTCATAGCCTCCTTGGCTAGAGGGGCGCTCTTGGTACCTCCCTGGCGGTTGATATAGGCCACAGCCGTGGCATTGTCCGACAGGACCCGTACAGGCTTCAACACCAGTACCGGGATGAACTCCAATAACACCAACCGAATGGCTCTGAGTTCCAGGAGGTTGATAGACCACTTGCCTCTGCAGGAGACTAGAGCCCCTGCGCTGTCCTTCCCAAGCAGTGGGCTCCCCAGCCCATCAAAGAGGCGTCTGTCGTGACGACAATCCACTCCGGGGTCACCAGAGGCAATCCTGCAGACAACTTGTCTGTCTGCGTCCACCAGCTCAGCGCCTTGCGCACTGCTGGGTCCACGGGAAGGCGCACAGCATAATCCTCCGACATCGGAGTCCAGCGCAGCAGCAGAGATAGCTGTAGTGGTCTCATATGAGCCCTGGCCCAGGGCACTACTTCCATCGTGGCCGTCATAGAGCCCAACAGCTGCACGTAGTCCCAAGCCCGAATAGGAGAGGCTACTAGGAACTAGTCCACCTGAGCCTGAAGCTTGACAATCCGATTGTCTGGCAGGAACACTCTGCCCACTTGGGTGTCGAATCGAACTTCCAGATACACCAGGGACTGAGTCGGGCACAGCTGGCTCTTCTTCCAGTTGATGATCCATCCCAGGGAGCTCAAAAGAGCAATTACCCGGTCCATAGCTTTGCCGCACTCTGCATAAGAGGGGGCTCGGATCAACCAGTCGTCCAGATAAGGATGGACTTGTACTCCTTCCTTTAGCAGGAAGGCCGCTATGACCCCCATTACTTTGGAAAAGGTCCGCGGAGCAGTAGCCAACCCGAAAGGGAGGGCTCTGAACTGGAAGTGTCGTCTCAGGACTGTAAAACGCAGAAAGCGTTGGAGAGGAGGCCAGATGGGAATATGCAGGTACGCTTCCTTGATGTCCAAGGAAGCCAAGAACTCTCCTGCCTTCACTGCCGCTATAACAGAGCGGAGAGTCTCCATGCGAAAGTGCCTCACTTTCCAGGCCCGATTGACCCCTTTGAGGTCGAGGATAGACCGGACAGAACCTCCTTTCTTTGGAACCACAAAGTAAATGGAGTAACGTCCCTTGCCAATCTGATTTTTTGGCACCGGAACGACCGCACCCAGGCGGATCAGGTTGTCCAAGGTCTGCTGCACTACCACAGCTTGACCGGAGACTTGCAGGGAGAGAGTACAAACCCGTCTCTTAAGGGTTGGCAGAACTCTAGCTTGTAGCCGTCTCTGATGACTTCCAGCACCCACGCGTCTGAAGTTATAGTGGTCCACTCGCCCAGAAACGAGGACAGCCGTCCTCCAATCTGCACTGGGGCGTGGACCAAGGCCCCGTCATTGGGTACGAGACCCTGGGGGAGGACCGGAGGGAGCACCTCCGGGACGGCGGTCTCTGCGAAAGGAATGCTGCTTGGGGGAGAAATTCCTCTTGAAGGAAGAGGGGGCAGAGGAACCCGACTTGCCCGGGCGGTACCGATGGGCTTCCTGCAACCGTCCTCTGGAGGTATCGGGACGAGTACTAACCCGAGCCCTGACCTCTGGTAATTTCTTGCCCTTAGACGTGCCGAGATCGGTCACGATTTTGTCCAGCTCGACCCCAAAGAGCAGCTTGCCTTTAAAAGGCAATCTAGCCAGGCGGGATTTAGAGGCGTGGTCAGCAGACCAATGTTTCAGCCAAAGCCACCGCCGCGCAGAGACTGTCTGAGCCATGCCTTTAGCTGAGGCTCTCCAGACATCATACAGCAAGTCTGCCAAATAGGCTAAGCCCGATTCCAGGGCCGGCCAATCAGCCCTCAAGGAATGATCCGAGAGGGAAGCCCGCTGCACCATAGTCCGGCACGCCCTGGCCACATAGGAGCCGCAAACTGAGGCCTGCAAACTTAAAGCAGCTGCCTCAAAGGACGACCTTAAGGCCGCCTCCAATCTTCTGTCTTGGGCGTCCTTTAGGGCCGTGCCACCTTCCACCGGCAACGCCGTTTTCTTAGTCACCGCAGTGATTAAAGAATCCACGGTAGGCCACAGATAGGCCTCACGTTCACTCACAGCCAAAGGATAGAGGCGGGACATAGCCCTAGCCACTTTAAGGCTCGTTTCCGGGACATCCCATTGAGCCGCAATTAAGGTGTGCATGGCATCATGCACGTGGAAGGTTCTAGGCGGGCGCTTCGTCCCCAGCATAATGGCAGAGCCAACAGGGGCTGAGGGAGAGACGTCCTCCGGAGAGGAAATCTTCAAAGTGTCCATGGCCTGTAACAACAGGTTGGGCAAATCCTCTGGGCTAAAAAGCCGCGCTGCAGAGGGGTCATCCGCTCCAGCCGAGCGGGGATCTATCTCCTCCAAGGAATCCGCAAAGGATCGTTGGGAGACCTCAGACACGCTGCCCTCATCTACATCGGAGGAGACAAAAGTCCTCCAAGGCCTGGAAATCAACCCGAGGGCGTTTACCTCTGGGAACCTCAACCTCTTTATCAGAAGAGGGAGCAGGGGCAGCGTTTTGCATGAGGAAAGCCTGATGCAGCAGCAAAACAAACTCGGGGGAGAAACCCCCCAGACTGTGCACTTCCGCAGCCTGGGCAACAGCCCTAGACGCACTCTCAACCGGCGCTCGCAATAGCGGGGGAGAGACATGCTGCGCATCCAAAATGGCGTCCGGCGCGAAACTCCGTGAAGGAGCCGCGCGGGAAGAACGGCGCTTAACTTTAGCCGCTTTTGTGCCGTCGCCCAAATTAAGGGCATTCATGGCATTAATGTCTCCAACCTCAAGGGCGGCCCCGAAGAAGCCGTCCGAGCCGCGTGGCCGGCCAAGATGGCGGAGGCGAGGAGCGGGGGATGGGCGTTTATGGCGGGAAAAAACCGCCACGCCGGAGGAACGACCGGGACATTCATCGGTCACTAAACTATCACCCATCAAAGGCGAATCAGGTTGTAAAACCCCCGCATCCCCTCTAGAAGCGCTCCAGCGATCCGGGGAGCGACCCTTTGCGCCCTCGCCCTCCGACGCCATTGCCACGAGGAGAAGAATCGGGGAACCCCCTGCCCGCTATAAAAAGGTAAAATTACCTGCTTGCCGCTCCGAGCTGTAACGAACTGGTGTCCCAGTGAGTAGCTGCAATGAACGTTTAAAGAAACGTCGAATTAAACGCCTTTAAAGACGTTTAAAAATATTTTTTTTTTTTTTTTTTAAACGGAGCCAGCGGGAGGGGGGAGAAAAGGAGGGACCTGGCACCACCAGGTTTGCACTTGCTCAAAAGAGCCCTCAACCCCAGGCCTCAACAAAACCTAAGGATTAGGCTTGGAGGCCTAGCCAGAGCTGCTGCTGTGTGTGACCACCACCTGCTGAGATAGAGAACATACTGAGGAGTTTCCGGCAGCACATGACCACATATAGGGAGGCAAAAGTTTGCTCTCTATCTCCACCTGCTGGTAGATGGACACAACCCACCAGTCTATGGATTGATCAGCTTGATGATATGGAATCTTGTTTTGTAGAAATGTGTATTGTTTTTTGCATTTTTGAGTTATAATTTTAAAAAACTGATTATTTTTGGTACCCCTGAAACTATTAGTATTAAATTTTAACAATAACAATTCCATCAGTAGTTAGATCTAATCTAACCCCTCAATATATTTAACAATATGTAATTTTTTAAATATTTTTAATATGCAGTGCTCAGAACTTGCTAGTGTACCCTTTACTATATGTTATGGAGTGGGCCAGCAGCATCAAACCACCATAGCACTAGTCCTGCCTGCCTCCTATTGATGTTGACCATTCTGTTGAGGCTGAAGTTGTAAGTTCTAAATGACAAGTAAACAAATCACTTATCTGTTAGATGGTCAAATTTGTTGACTGTGTCAGGGCTAGCGTTCTGGCTGCTGGACTCCTTCACCCTCGTGTGCTTCTGTGATTAAAATTTTATATCTGTCTTTATATAAAGACCATCTAACAGATAAGTGATTTGTTTTCCTTCCATCACAGTAAGTTTAATTGTTCTATAAACTGATATTTGGTAGTACAGAGAGATTTGTCTTCATTTTAGTTAAGCATCATTAATAAAATAAGAAAATGCATTTACTTATGTTCTTATATATTATTTAAAATCATATCATGTTTGTATTTTGCACTAACTTGTCAAACATTTTCCTGATTTCCCCCACCATCTGTTAATTTATATCCATTAGTCACCTGTGTTGTTTTGCTATCAACCTATCTGTTCAAGACGATGTGGAATAGCCTCAAACTCTATAGTACCTGCGTGCTGCCAGTGTGATACTGGGTCTGGAGACAAGAATACAGCTGCAAATGATCAAAAACCATGAATGCATCATGCATGTTTAGCTAAAATTCTCTTACAGAGTTTGGAAATTAGGTACTGATTTCACTTAAATCCAATGAGAAGGACTCACTTAGCCTACCAAACTATATCTTGATTTATATTCAAATGTTTTTCTAAAACAAGAGTTGTATTAGAAAAACATTTGAATATAAATCAAGATATAGGATAATGAGAGGTATATAATATATGGAAGCCTGACCCCTAGTGTTAACACTGTGATATTACTGCTAGAGATCTTGGCAAGCATTTTGGATGGCCTGAACCTCATGGTGGGAAGGAGTAGGCATTGATCCTGCCTCACTAAAACCCAGTGACCCCTGGTAAACCCAGAGTTAGTTGTGAAGTGTATGTATGTTGGGAGGTAGGATGCTGAGGGCGCTGCTTTATATAGGTTGAGCCTTGTAGGGGAGGGTTGAGCCTAGGGGAGACTACCATGTGTTGGGTGATTGCCCACACTTGAAGGCCTTTACTGTAGGGAGAAGGGGCTGAACCAGGGGTGTCTGTGGTGAGGGTGCATTATTATAGAATAACCGGGATACATGCCTAATTTAGGCAGTTACATTTGCACCACGTTTCAGTTAGTGCGAATGGCCACACCTAAAGTTAGGCACAATTCCTGAGTGTGAATTCTATTCTATAAACCACACCTAACTTTAAGTGCAGCTCACAGAGTAGCACTTTGTTTGTGCCATATATAGAATCTAGCCCTATATAGATAACAGCAATATTTTATCACTATGAGGATAGTTTTATAACAGGTTCTAGGGTAAGAAGATAAGCAGACGTCTATTTCAAGAAAAGTAGGTGCCTACTTCCTTTACAGAATACTAGTGCAAGTAGCAGGAAATGCAATTGCATTTAAGATGCGATCACTTACACCAGTCCTGTAGATGGTTTAAATGCCCACACCTAAATGTCAGGCAGAACACATGGAAATTATAGAATAGTATAATTTATGCACTTATTTGCACCCTGTGCTTAAACTTTGCCCATCTGCACGCCCACTGGCAAAGTATGTGCCATAAGTGCACAGTGCATCTTTTT